>NC_056741.1:1643010624-1643138124 GCF_019279795.1 Protopterus annectens | reverse complement strand
ATGGGTTGTGGGGGAGGGGGGTCAACAGCAGATTGCAAAGCCAGCCTAATGGTGATATTATCATACAAGGCTGGGGCTTTGTGAAAAGCACTGAACTCCTAGGATGATAGCACTATTTCCAGGTACTTAATTCTTGCCTCTAGAAGAAAACCATGCAACTAACCCACAAGTTGAATCCCCAAACTTTGAGGAAAGAATGAATCAACAGAGTGAGGAAGGTGTATTGATGGCCAAGGGTGCTGACAAACAAACAAAAAAATAAAAACTGGAGGACCTTAACTATATACAAGTTGGTGGGTACCTACATTGGTCAAAATTTTGAACTTTATTACTGCTGCCAGATGACTGTCTGTTAGGCTATGTCTTTTCTAAAAGGAAATGAAAGGCAGCAAGTACTTATGTTTTTAGCCTGATATGTTGTGGAGATTAGAATGCATTACTTTCTCAGGGAACAGACTATGGAACAGGTTCAAAGGTCTTGATGTTTCAACATCGTTGCATGTATCTCTCACTCCCACACCTAATACACAAATAATTCAACATTTTATTTGCACAATGAATCTCACATACATGCCACCCTCTCTGCTATCTATCCCTGCCACTACATAAAACCCACAACCAGCTGCATACCCCAGTTTAGTAAATAAGTAAAAACATAATTCCTGCAGTTTTCCAAGTAGGCAGTCAATTCCCAGGTCCCAGTGAGGTACTCTGTTTGCAACTACAGCAGACCTAGTTGTCAGGATCTACTGATCAGTGGACAGGGCAGTACTACAAAGTCCAATCAATTACATTCAAGCAGACATGCATCTCTTTCACAAACAGGCTACCTCGTGTGACTTTACCTCATTTTAAATTACTAACTCTCTTCCACACCCACTGTCACTCTGCTTGCAACATATGAACATTCACTGGTATTAACTTATTTGTAGTCATTAGACCATGTAATTTATCTGTATTTGTAATGGCTAAGAGATTTTTACATTTATTTTTAGTTTTAACTACCACCTGAAGAGAAGTTAAAATGAGCATACCAGAATACTGCCTATAGCTCTTTGGGTAAAGAACATTCACCCACAAGAAAATAAGCATTTTCAAAAGGAGCCAGAGCAAAATTTGGCAGGAAGAGACAAAAAATCTAGTATGGCGTTAACTGTCTGTCCATTTACCACTAGTAACCTGCAGTCAGAAACTTCCACTCCCCTCTCAGCTGTCCATTGTTTTGCAGAACGTCCAGATTTTGCCTCATATTTTTGGTCTGTTCCAACATTTGTGGTGCTCTAGCAAATTACCAAGGACCGAAGTCAATAAATGGCAGCCATTTGAGTTTCTTCTTTATCCTTCTACAAATGCATGCTAACACAAACCCTGTTATTCTAGAAATTTTCTAAGTTTATAAGAGCAACATTTAAAATCTGTCCCAATTTTAGGGACTTTTGTCACCTCAATACTTTATGCTTTGTCCTGATTTCTTTTGCTAAGAGGTTCAAAAGTATGGTAATAAGAGAATACAACTCATGGCAAACACTTTTCTGCATAGATGGATGAGAAACAGTACTGTGCATGTCTAGATCCACAGCTCCTTTTCCACGAAATACCACTTAAACATTACTTGGAACTACTGATCCTCACAAAGACAGGCAGTGAAAAGTAAATGACCCTTAATTATCGGCGAACAAAGAACATTTGGTACAGGATTCAAGTTCTGATTCTTCCAAAGACAATTATCTGAAATTGGTACAACTACTTCATAACCAAGTACTGCAGAGAAAGACGAAACCAAGAAACTTAAACTGAATGCAATATACCTTAGAGCCACTGAGGACATAATGGTCTCCATCTCGCTTCGCTGTCGTTAATAAGGAAGCTGCATCACTTCCACTTCCTGTTTGGCAGGAAACAAAACACAAATTCCCAAATAATTAGAGGAAGAACAGATATCACATCCATAATGCCACTTAAGTTAAAGTTACGTCAGATTTAGCTGACAATTCTACAGTACTGTTCATCAATTTAATTCAGCAGTTCAATGTAATTAATCTCTACATATAAACACACTTATTTGAAAGAAATCATTAATGAACTACCACTTTATCAAACAATAAGCATCCAAAGACAACAACATCATATTACAATTGTACATGTACTGAATTTACATATTCATTTTTCACAAAGTTTTGAAAATGTCAAACTACTGATTTTCCTACCAATAACAAAAAAAAAAAAAGAAAGAAAATAAGCACCCACAAAAAAAATGGAACCAATAATTGAGACAATAGGGCACCAGAAAGAACCAGAGTTAAAGAAAACAATATTCTAAAAGCAGAGACTTAGTGTATTCCAAAGAAAACCAAACTTTAACACAACTGTTATCACGTTTTCATCCTATGCAGGAGGACTTCATCAGAAATCCATACATTCCAAACTTCATTCTTTAAATACTCTAATTCCCCTTATTACTAACTAGAAATTTGCTTAATTACACATTCAATAAAAAACACCCTTTACCCTAACTAAATAATTATAAATACAATTACAAATATTCGAAAAACAATTCTGTAAATGCATATATCTCTCTTAAAATGTTATAAAAACCCTTAAAACATTTACTTTATTCTTATAAATATATATATATATATATATATATATATATATATATATGTGAAAACTTAAATGCAATCCTATCCACCATTAAAAGAAAAACATTTTTTAAAACTTAATCAACAGTGTCATCTTGTGGTAGAATATAAATACATTCTTATATCCAAATCCCAGCAAAGAAATTGTGGGAATGTAGTGAAAGTGCATTTGTTACTTACTTATTCTGAATCTCATACAGATGTTCATAAATTCTTTTTTTCTGCTTGTGTGCAAAGTTTGGAATGTATGGATATCTGAATACATGAAGTCTCTGCGTTTAGAATATTATTTTCTTTAACTCTGGTGATTCCTGGTGCTCCATTATCTCAATTATTTCCTACCAATATGCCAGTCTGTACTATTTTTCATCTCCCAACAATCCTTCCTTAACCATCACTCTTGTCGTCAATGTGAATGTAACAGTCCCACTCAATCCTTTCAAAGGCGTGTATTTTATTATTTCCCCTGTATAATAAGCCCCTCTTCCAAGGGTTTTATTTTCTTTATAATATTTAACATCTTCTAGGGTTAGTCTAACACCAGAGTTCCACTTTCTGGTTATTTTTTTTTTGTCTGCTAACTTAATTATTGTTAATAAAGCATTCCTATCCCTGATATTCTACTTCCTCTACTCCAGCTTAGTATCATCATCTCTAATAACAACTTCCACTTACTCATCCAGCATCTACACTGGGGTATTTTGCAATACAGAAACTCCAGCAACTCTGCACACTCCCCAAAACGTACCCTTTGTTTCCCTTTCACTCTCCACATCTCCAACAGTTACCCTGAAACTAAAAGAATGTCATGCACATATCCTAAACCATCTTCACTTAGTCACATACTTAGAAGTTCCGCACATTACCCTTCATTGACCCTTTGTAATTTGTCTACCCAACTTTTTCTACTAAACCTACACAAGTTGCTCTCTCTTATTTATGCCTTACTAATCATCAGCTTTTTTTATTTTTTTTCAGCCCCATCTGTTCAGTTCAAGCAAATATTCCACCATTCACTCACCTATCACTCCTCTCTCTCTCACTCTGTTCGTTTACATTCTGCTACTATTTCATGATATAGCAACCTATCGTATAATCCCAACAATTATTTTTCTTCTTCCCATTTTGTTAGTCTCCCCCATGGGTAATCTGCTCCTAAAACCCTCCCCCCATGGGTAATCTGCTCCTAAAACCTTAGTTCCATGGCTAACTTTCTCCAGTTAGAACTGCTCTCTACACCTTTATTTGGGGATCCTGTTGTCAAAATCTCATTCCAACCCCCCTATCTTATTTACCAGCACAATATCTGCCACTTTACATACATAATGCTCTGTTTTTGTCCCGTTACCATCCTCACCACTGGTTTCCTTACTTCCAGTAAGACAACTTCTCACCATCTCGAGCTGTTCCCTCCTTGCTTCATCATCATAACATTCCATTTCAGTTTATACCTCTCTACTTACAGTAAATATAGGAGCCTTAACTATGTAATCTCAAAGAACTCATTAAAATCAGGCAACCCCATGCTCCTTTGCTAGAATCATCTTATCTCACTTAAGTCTGGGCCTTGTTCCTTCCCAAGCAATTTTTTTCAGTTGCTTATTTATTGCATGTAATAACGTCTTATCCAGATGATAGAAAAATGCCTGGCCAGCATATAGAATCAAGGCAACCAAAAGTAAATTTCAAAAACTATATTTGCTATCCGTATACAAACTCAAGAAGTTCCACTCACTCACATTTTGGATTACCTTCTGCTTTAGTTGCCTCCCACATCTCCGCTGCAACTACTAAACAGTCTTTCCTATGCCATACTCCCAAGTACTTCATTTTTGTCTTTCACCCCACCCCCATGGTAAGTGAATTGCTGCACTAATTCATAAAAGGGCACAGAATTTACAGATGAGACTTACTTTATTTAGAACCCAAAAACATTTGGAACAATCTCAAAATATTGACAACACAGGATTAGCTTGTTTTAGAATAATCAAACATTTATGTTTCCTGCAAATAATGCTATTTATTCCAGTCACCCCCTCCAATAAAACCTGTGTTTGCACCTCTTATTTTCATCGCTCTATTGCAAACAGTGGAGAAAAAGGAAATTCCCAATGTATTTCTCTAGACAGTCAGACAAAATCTACCCACTTTTTTATCTTCACTTCTGACCCTGTATAGATCTTCTTTATTAATTCAATTATTTCTATAGAAAACAGAAACTGAGCCATTTCCACACCAATAAATTCTCACCTTAAGTATCAAAAGCCTTCTCTATATGAAAACTTGCCAGCAAGTAATTATTTTGTCCTGTGCATCCTTCTGAATCAGAGCTCTGAATCATCACTGTTCTTTTAGTGTTGTCCAATGTCTGCTGCCCCTCTACAAATCCACACTGATCTAGGTCTATCAATTTTAGCAAAAATCTTGCTGACCTTTTCATAACATTAAAATCTGACATCGCAAGGAAGTAAACAAAGTACAGTTGTAAACACTTACCATAAATGTAGATGTTAGAGTGTATTCACTGTTGCAGTCATTACATTTGGATTATCTGCCTGCAGGTAGCCCTCAGCCGGCCTGAATACCAGAGTCTTGGATTCCTGCATTGGACGCAGTCTCTTCTTCCATGACGTCAGATCGTCAGGGGTATAAAACATGCAGCAGACGTCATTACATCAGTTTTTCCTTGCACCAGATGTCAGGTGCCCCCACAATGGGAAGCAATTATATGTTATGGTACACCCTCCATCAAAAAGCAAATATACCAAACATGAAGGAAAGGTAGAGCCAAGAGAAGTCAGGGGGCTGGAGGGAGGGTAACCAGGAGTGCAACAGTGAATACACTCGAACATCTACATTTATGGTAAGTGTACACAACTGTACTATGTTAGTGTTTCACTGTTGCAGTCATTACATTTGGGTTGATTCCCAAAGCTAAGGAAGGGAGGAGGAAGTTAGAGAACATTAGGACCAGCTATTAAGCCCTGCAAGACTGCAATGGCAAAACCAGCTCTGGATTTAGAAAAAAAATAGGCATGTGGTAATGCTTGGTGAAAGTATGTACAGAGCTCCAGGTAGCAGCTTCTAGGATGTCCCTGGCAGGGACTCCTCTGAGAAAGGCTGTAGAGGTAGATGCAGCCCTTTTGGAAAGTGATGTTAACCCCTGTGGGGTAGGTTTTCCATGGTGCTTATAGCAGAAATGAATGCAATGGCTTATCCATTTAGAAATGGTTTGCTTTGTAATGGCCTTCCCCTCTGCCCCTGTAGCAAAGCCAACTAGCAGCTGTTCAGATTTTCTGAGAGGCTTAGTCCTCTCCAAATAAAATCTAAGTTGTTTGTGCACATCCTAAGAGTGCAGTATTCGTTCTCCTTTGCTTTGTGGATTTGGGGAAAAAGGTAGGCAAATGAATGGACTGATTTAGGGCCACACTAGACACCACCTTGGGCATAAAGGAAGGGTTGGTGTGTGTCAGCTACTTGGGCAGGGACACAAAGTACTGGTTGGACAGAGAGGGTGCTGGAGGGTCTTGGCTTGGCCCCTCAGCTGAGATATTAACCCTACAGCTGTGCCAGTGGGAAGTCTTATTGGGACTCTGGAGAAAGATGGAGAAACCAGCCCCAGACTGACTGTGATCTCTGTGTGCTCTTAAGGGAAATTCTACTTTACTGTATGTGTACTTGTCATTCTCCCAATGTGCATGTCCCTAGCTGTTGCCAGTAGTGAGGATTGAGGCTCCTTGATTACTGGGCCAGTGCAGGGGCGTCACAAACAGTTCCACAGCTTTCTGTTGGACTTTATAGCAGCTGCTGTGTTTCTGACATAGCAAGATTAACTGCCCACTTAAGATTGAAAGCAGCACCTGACAGGGTAAACTACCGATTGATCTGCGTCTATGGTACGTCATGCAGGCAGAGACAAAGTCCTCTGCAAAGTATTTGAGCAGTTAAGCTTAAAGAAAAAAGTAGGTGGGTTTCCCTTCCTATAATTCCAAGGCAAGAAAATGAAAGTTTTAAAATGTACAAGGCTTCTGATACCTACACTACTTTGGAACCATATTGTAGGGAGAAAAGAATCCTAAGGATTGAGTTAAACTGTAGGAGAGGACAGAGTTTTCATTTAAGAAAGGAATGAAACCAATTAAGGTTCTGTTGCAACAGGGCAGGAGACATTTCTTGCGGAGTAACTCATAAAAGTAACACAACCACATTCCTCAGGACTTGAGAGGAAGGGGACTTCTAGGAGTACAGTAATTACTGTAGGAACTGAATTACATCAAAGTTAGTAAGGATGCGCTACTTTTTCAGGAGGACTGTCCCTGACAAATCAGGAGAGACAAAAAGTCTCATGTTCAACTGCAGTGAAACAAAACTAAATGTTAGTCTTGCTATGCATAATGCCTAACAATGTCCATACGACAACTTCAGAAGAAAGGTGGTGTGGTGTAAATACACTGATGGAACATGAACAACCAAGTAGTAGGGAGACCTACCTCCACTGACAGGGACAGACAGTGGTAAGAGTCCGTCACCCTGCTCACCTTTGACAGTCACATCTGAAAATGTCACGGCAAGAATATGCAGACTTGAATAACTTACTACTTCACTCATTTGGATAAGGTATGTTCCTCAGCCAGGCAGTTCTGATGATCACAGATCCAGCTGCATCCATAGCATAAGTATGTTTAACTGGACATCTGCTACTTGCATATAACTCTGGACAAGTCTGGCCAGTTCTATCTTCAGTTCCTCCTGGGGGTGCACCTCTAACATTTCCTGAAGGCCACGGTCAATGAGATGTAGATAGTCTCAAAACAAAGACTTAACATTCACAGTTACTAGCAAAGGAACATGGGCAAAAGTCACCTTCAACCCCCCTGCCAACCTCCAGTATCAACTACTGGATCTTTATACAGGTACTTAAAAATCTGCTAGATCCTACAACAATGGTCATGTTTCCGAGGAGCAGGGGTTGTAAGTCTGGCCCCAAAAAAGATACATTAAAAGCATCCAAAATTATTTCAAAGACTGGAGCTACATCAAGTTATTTAGAGTTTTACAGCCGGACACATTTTTTGGGCCACCAAGACCCATTTAAAAGGAACCCTCATTAAGGCAAGATCTCTCAGAAAGAGAGACGTTCGAGGAAAACCAGGACATATGGTGTATTCATCATCCTAATTATATCTGCTGGGAAGGACATCTGGAATTTATAAATAAGCGCATCTTCCACCCCAGTCCAACCCGGAGAAGTCAAACTCCTCTCGCAGAACAGAGGGTGGTCTCTTCTACTTCTGAGATAGGGCTACCCCTGAGGTAGATATTTGAACTGGCCTGACATGCAGCATTTGAAAAAGGGAAAACAGGTCCTGGTCCAGTTTCCACTAATCCTGAAAGCAAGCCTGACAAGGCCTGTAAAACAGCAGGCATCTGCTCCTCATATGCCAAAGTCTCCAGTATGGTGGGAGGAGACCTTAGGAGCTCAAACTTATGGCCAGGAGTCCTATTCCTCAACTAGGGAGTCTGGGTCCCCTCTCTCTCTAGAAAAAAAAAAAATAGGAAGCTTCCAGCCCAATGAAGTCAGATAGAAGGGGGAGCTGGAAACAAGTAGCCTCCAGACTGACCACTGGGATAGGACTTTAGCCTACATGAATGAGCCTGTATATGTCAAAGCATCCTAGAAAGAGTTAATGCCATAAGCCTTTGACAGTGACCAAGATTAGGGCTTGGAGCTGTGCAATAGCCTTGGGACTACAGGAACCACCTAGGCCAGTGGAGGAATACCCGGTCTCCTGCTTTTACTTCTCCTGATGGACCCAGTTCTCCATGTGTTTTTAAGCCTTTTTACTGGAACTCGAGAACTAGATGACAGCTGAAGGCTGTATAATCTAGTTGCAACTGGGAAAGAGAGAGTGTCAGTCTTCCTCTGATCAAGGCAAGCCAAAACAACTGTTTCCCTTTCTTCTTACTGTTTTTATTAAACCTCACATAGACAACACAAGAAGGAACATTGTGGGTGAGGTGCAATCAAAAACTGCATCAAGTACTGAAATCTTCATAAGGAATTTTACTTCTAAATGCATGCTAAGTTTTCTTCTCATTGCAGAGGACATACCCTACTATACGGCCTATGCCCAGAAGTCCCCAGAAACAAACATAGCAATCTATAAATTTCTAAAATAATAAACAGGACGACAATAGCTGAAACAAAGACGTGTAGAAAATTCCAAAAACAAATCAATCATCAATACTGCTCATGACAAAAAAGAATTGAACTGAAGATGCCACAGAATGGCTCCTCTTTATACCAGGAGGACATCATCCCTGGGGAAAAAAGATTGTGGCCTAGTCGGGGGGTACAAAACTTTGGAAATCTGGTCAAATGTCAGACCTCGCCTGTGGCAGAGGCCCCAAAAAGCATTACTGCAACAGTGATCCACACTAAGACCATTAGTAGTTCAAATAAAAGTATAAACAGAAAATGGAGTAGAGTTAATTGATGAGGTTGAAAGAAGAGGGCAATTATTTATTTACTGACTGAAGGATTGAACGGGAAGGTCCAACTGGCAATGACCCATTTTCAGTGGACGCCCAGGGAGAAAAGCTCTACAAATTGCATTCTGCTTTTCCATAGTAATAGAAATATGGAAATAAAGTTATACATATCTAGTTGTACATACAACGTAAATAGCATAAGTGTAATTTGTGCATAGAGCATATGAGTAGCAAATCATGTGAATACACAGCACGAGGGAGCAGGAATAGATACACCTTTCACTTCCTAACATAAGGGATAAGAAAACATGAAAAGTCTGTGATGGCAGCTGGGAAGATGCATGGAGACTGCAGCACTGAGTGAGAAAGGTGGCATGGCAGACACAGAAAAGGAAAGAAGAGGCCAATTGAGATGTAATGTGAAAGTAATAGGTTTGGCTGAAATTATGTTAGGTGTGTGGGCCCAGCACATGCAGAGCATGAACATAGCCAGTTATTGTTTAAGCGTTGCTTGAGTTGTGACTTTGAATTAGATAGTTTCTGTATTACTCTGGCTTCAAGAGGGATAGAGTTCCAGAACTGTGAGGCTTACTAAGAGTACAGAGAGTTGCCTGCATTATTATTGGACTTTGTTGTAGGTAGGAGATATTTTTTTGCTGGATCTCAGGTCTCTAGCACAAGAGTGGTATTGAGGGTATTCTGTGCAGGGCATTTTCTTGGAGTGCAGGTAAGTTCATGAACAGTGATTATTTGGCTTGAAATACCCCATTACTTGTCATAATGCCAATTTAGTTCTTTTAGAGCATTATAGTGGTGGGATTTGTGTGAAGCGTTTGTGGCAAACTTGGCAACTTTATTGTATTATGGCTCAAGTTTGCATTTATCAGTTATGTTCAAGATGATGCCAACTAGTGATGCGTATGATAGGGCTTGGAGTAGGTAAGTTCTGGCAATGAATTTTCTAGTGAAGTCCGTAAGCTACGGTTTGGCCTCTATAGAGAATCTAGTTTAATGTGAGTTTTCTGATGATATGCAGAAAGTGTTGGTAAAAGTTAGTTTTTAATTAACTAAGACACCTAGTAACTTAGGGGGGAATGTTTCTGTTTTGGTGTTACTGGACAAACAGACATGAAAGTTAGTTCTGAGTGTCTTAGGAATAAAAAGCATTAAATTTAGTTTTGTTTGGGTTCAGAAAAGGGATTGGGTAACCAGGATTCTACTGCAGTGAAAGAGCATTGGATGAGTTTTACAGAGTTTGGAGGGGTTGGGGCAGAAGTAGAGTCATCTGAATACTGGACAATGGAGGCCAGGTCTGCTGCAGTTCAGAGTTCACTTATGAATATGTTGAATAGGAGTGGACTTAATAATGATCTTTGTGGGACTACAATGGTAGACAGGAGAGGTGGGGAGAGTTCTTGTTGCCATTTTGCAGGTTGTTGTCTCTTGGTTAGGTAGCTACAAGCACACGGACAGGGATGTAAACCTGAGTCTCAGACTAGAAAGCTCAGACAGGAGTCTGCTTTGGGAAACTTTGCTGAAAGCTTTAGAAAGCTCAATGAAAAGAGAAGAAAGTAGGTTACCTTTGTTTGTATTTTGGTTGAAAGTACTGCAGAAGCTGTTGACGGCAGTAACAGTACTACGACTGGGGCAGAATATGGGTTGTGTTTTGGAAAGCATGTTCTTGCTAGTGAGATAGTTTAAGAGTTTGGTATGCATAAATTTTTCTAAAGTTTTGAATGGGGGGGTAGGACACCTATAAACAGGTCTGTAGTTCAAGATTTTGTATGAGTTACCACTTTTGTGTAGTGGAATGATGTAGCACATGTTCCACAGGCTGGGTACATGGATTCAGTATGGACCTGTTGATTAGACCTGAGATGGGGAGGACCAGGACATCTGCTGCTAGTTTAAGGTACTCAGTAGGCAAGTTATCAGCTGCTAAGGTAGTTGATTTTAGTTGATGTAGTAGTTTTCAGATTGTGCAAGTTTGGTCAGTTTTAAATGTAAAACCACCTGTGTATACATTTAGAGGGGCTATGTTAGGGATTATGCTTTGTGCAATGTCTTTCATTAGAAAAAGAATGGCGTTTGTATAACAGAAGTTAAACTTCATTGCTGCTCTGTCATTGTTAGTGGTACTGGGGTTGGGGGGGCCTGGAAGGAGGAATTTTTTTGATAGAAGACCAAATCAGATTTTATCTGTTTTTTGGTTTGTAAGTTACCTAAAGTATTGACAACAGTCTTGAGCTTTATTAGAGTACCAGTGTTTTCATGCTTTGTCCCTCTGTTTGAAGTAGCTGCTTAGTCTCTTGTTAGCCATGGTGTATGAACGGATTCTACCTTCCTGGTGCAAACTGGTACCATTTCACTAAAGCTGTTTAGGAATGTTTTGTTAAAGTGGGAGACTGCATCACCTAGGGGCAAAGTTTTTGAGTATTACAATTGCAGAGTTGAATAAGGAAATGAGGGTGTCTTTGTTAAAATTTGGCAGGTTGTGTATTTGGTTATATGCTACAGTCTTGTTAAGAATTGGCATTTTTTAAATAAAAGTGTAAGCAGATGGTCACTAATGTTGTCAGAGAGAGGTACTACTAGATTTATAGCAGAGAGTTTGCTGGTTAGGATCCAGTCCACAATAGGTTTTCTGTTTTTTTTTTTTTTTTTATCTATTCTTGTTGTGGATTGGACAAGTTGGGTGAGACTGAACAGGTTCAGGAAGTTTGAGGGGGTTGTTGAGTTATAAGACTGCCCAGTCAGTGTTAAGGTCATCCTTTACTACGTTTCTTGATGAATATTTTATAATATCCAGTGGAAAATATAGTCTACTGTTGACATGTTATTGCTTAATGGAATGTAGATCCCCATTATGGTTATGGATTTTTTTTATGTTTATTGCAAGCTGAGTGCGGATGATTTTGGAATAGTTAAAAGGTGGGCATATTACTGAGGTGGAGTTTTATATCAAAATTGTTTCTGTAAATGACTGAGATACCACCTCCATACATTTTTTTTTAATTCTGTCTATTCTGCGAATATTGTAACCCAGGGCAACAACTCATTGTCTTTTTACTTCATGTTTTAGCCATGTTTCAGTTATGATGGTTACATCTGGGGAGCAGTGGGCCAGCAGGCATGGAATACTTCAGTTTTATGTATTATACTTCTACAGTTCATGTTAAGAAGGGTCACGTTTGATCTTCTAACGGATGGGTGTAGGACATTAGTGGTAGAATAAATGGTGTGGATAGTTGAAATGTATTGAGTTGTGGTGGAGACTTGGTTGGGATAGATATCACCACTAACCCTGAGCACGGTTTCTATGCATTTTCAGGTGTAGAACTATTTTAGTTTTAACCTGTGTTTTAGGGGGAATTTCAGTGTTGTGTTTCATGTTTTACATATCAAAAAACAGATAATCTATGCAGGTAGACGAGTACAGCTCTGGAGTTATGGAAACAAGCACCGTAGTGGAGTGGCAGAAGTTTTTAGGTAATCAAAGATAGATGCATCAGAGTTTCATACTGCAGGTCACAATTTACGGAAGAGCTGTTCACTAAGAGTTTGCAATAGTGTACATGAAAATCTGAAAAATGTATAAAATAAATAAATCTTTTGTAGAATCTTTGCTCTTCAGCATGGTTAGAGGTAGCCTTAGTTAAGCTTGGGAAATTAGCATTTATAGTAAAATAGCTTACAAATTTATGTACATATTTTACTAAGAACTTTGAAGGTTGTACATCCCAAGTAATGAGTGAAGGACAAACATAAGACTGTGTATGTTCTTCATAGAATTTTACTGTTCTAAATGTCAATTACAAGGGAATGAAATTAGGTTTTTCAGCACTGCCAAACTTCAGTGTTGGCTTTACAGAGATTTATAAGGTGTTTGTAAGTAAAACAAAGATGATGCTGCTGCTGAAATTAATAATATAAGGACGGATGGTCTGACTCTTGACTCAGAAAAAATATTAATTACAGTGCAAGTGTCAAAGCCAGAAGGGAAGAGGGCATTCCAGACGTACAGAGAAATGAAACAGAAATGATACAGTATCTTGCAAAGTGTGCACATAATATGTACAAAATATATCTATGTCTTAAGGAAAGTGGTTATAGCAAGATGCATCCTGGGAATGCAACTGTAAATAAGAGTTTAACACTTGATCCAACATTAAAGTTCTGTGACGTCGGTAAAACAGATGATGTGCAACAGAACTGCAAGTGGATTTCAGCCTGAGCAGGACAAGAGCTGTCACTTACAAAATATAGACCAAGCACCTACAGGTCGGTTATGCTCAAACATAAGAGGAACTGTTAGTAATAGTGAAACTGGTCTCAGACAGAAAAATCCTAAAACCTTTGCAAAGCACATTACAAAAAGTCCATTTACAAAATAACCCTTAAGACTGCAAAGAATGCTAGTTAATCTACAGAAGTTTAATCTAAAAAAGGAATAAATAGACTAGGCAAAGAACTACACAGAGATATGGTGGGAGGTGAGTATTTACAAGATATGCACTAAAGAACTGCCAAAGCAGGACCTGGAGATTCTTTAGGCAATACTAATTTCCAATGACACAAGGAAAAACAAATGTAAAGATATACTAACAATAAATCAGAAATGCAGTTACTTAGAAATGTTACAACAGAAGGATGGCCCGAGCAGAAATCAGTAGGGAAAGAAATTCAGTCCTTTCTTCTTTCAGGGAACAAATGAGTTCTGACCAAGGCTCAAAGAAAAGCATTTAAAATAAAGTGAGAAAACAAATGCTTGAAAGGATACTCGGATCATAGCTGTGAATAATGCAGTGCAAAGAATGAGTGAAAAATAATGCAGTGACCCTGAATGTCATCTCAGAACAAGTAACACAGTATTCTGCATCTACTATCCACCCTAGAACAATCCAAAGAAACTAATGCAATCATACTCGGTCCCAGACTGCCCCTGGAGCAATGGATAAAGACTTGCTCAAGTGCACAGAAATTATGCATCTCACATGCATGAAAATGTACTGCCGTAGTACAAATAATTTCATATGGAATCATGCTGCCAGATGGATGGCTCAAATTCCAAAAATTTCAGATGTCTCCATGCAAAGTCATTCTCCCCACACATTAGATGACATCAGGGTATATGGCATTTAGCAGCACACTCTGGTAGCATACAATGATAAAATCCAGCCTATGACTTGGACTGCCCTAGTTCAATCAGCTGCTAAGGCATTTGAGAGCAGAGAGAGGTTTGGCTGTACCTATACTGCAGGAGAAGGAGCATGGTGGGTGGTCCAGTGCTATGGCTCTGACAGAGGCTAGGACTCAGTAGGAATGTGGAGCTGGTGGGGGAAGGGGGAGATATAGTAAAGTAAGCATAGATGATCTAAGGGCTTGGGGTTAAGCACACTCCTCATCAACCACCCAGCCTGATTTATAGGTCAGCATATGGGGGATTGAGAATATCAGAGAAAAACAAAGCCATCTCTGATCTGGAAGAACGCACAGCTTAAACAAGTGGTGGAAAGGAGCCTTTAGTCTGAAGGGGTGTCAGATCAAAAAGGATATATTTTGTAAAGGGAATAGACTCCTCACATCATTTTGTTTTGTGAATTTTTCTTTCTTCTGGAAATAAAGGTCACCAAGTGTGCTGTAAAGATCCACCCACAAAGTATGCCATGTTCTAATGAGGAATCTGAGAAATAGGATAGGGCACTTCCACAAATAAGAGATAGATTCTCTGCTTCCTTTGGGTATTATGCAAACTACAGCAGGACATGAAATGAGCCTATATTCAGCAGCAGCAATCTTAACCATCTACTACATACTACTGTAGTGTGATTAGTAGTATTACCCAAGATAACCAGAACCTCAAGATGAGGACATCAGGTGTTTCAACTAAATGGCAATTCTGAATGTCCATGACTTTTTCTTTTAAGTCTACTTATGGACAAATTCAGGCCAATAAAGCCAAACCGCACTAGCTGTGAACATGGCATGTTTCTGCATTTTTATAGAAACATAAGTGGAAGGTTTGGCTAACATTTGGAAACAAAGGGTTGTCATACCAAACTGATATCCATAAACCTTAAGGTGACTGCAAAATATCCCAACAAACTAAAACAATGAGTAAAAAAATCACACATAAGAAAACAATCAGTTAAAAAAGAAAAATCTAGCAAAGCTAGACTTTCCACCATGTGATTCCTTAAATGTCTTGTATTAGATGTGATGTGGGATATATGCAAATCACCCCTTAAGGGCATCAGGTGTTTCAGCTAAATGGCAAACCTGAATGTTCAGGACTTTTAAAGGGTGATTTGCATATATCCCATGTCACCAGTGGAAAGTCTAGCTTTGCTAGATTTTTACAGATTGTTTTTTCTGTGCAACCTCTTTATTCATGGTTTTGGAACCTCAGAATAAGAAGCACAAAAGTTCTGCAAGACTGCTGTGACCAAGCCTGCCTGACTCTTGGTTAAAATGATGAAAACACCCATCTGGTACTGCCTAGAAAATGTATGAATGGATGTTCATGTAGGTGGGCCAAACATGCTTTCTGTAGAAATGCAAGAGAATGTAATAGTAGCAGCTTCCTTTGCAGTGTGTGTGCTGTAGCATCTTTCCATGAATGTCATAGCAAAAGATCAGCTTGTTAGTCAGACAGACGGGTTCATTTAGAAACAGGTTTACCCTACTTGAAGGATGGGAGGATTTGGGCAAACTCCCTGAAAGTCTTGGTTCTGAAGGTGAATCCTAAGCTGTCTGTGCATAACCAAAAGGTGAAGAAGTCTTCTCCCCTTGGTCTGAGGGATGGGAGAGAAATTGTAAATAAACAACCTTGATGAAAGCAAACACCGTCATCAAGTTGTACATCCACAAGGGATTGGTCTACTTAGTGGACTGCCCAATAAAGAGTGTGACATGGATAGTGTCATACAAATATGACTGCACATCACCCAGGCAGTTTACACAATTCATATATCTAGTATGCACCTCTGCTATATCGATGAATCCTGCATACTGAAATTCTATTGGGCCATCTACTTAGTAAATGCAGAAACTGTGGCTAATGTTGAAGTACAGAGTTACATGTTCTGTGTGTTCAAATCTATAAGCACCCACATGTGCATACATTGATGAAGGTGAAGCAGGCTATCTGCTGGAGCCATGGTGTGGGAGACACGCAAGGAGCCCATAAAGTGTAGGCAAACACCAGTATAATAACGCATACACACCCTAGTATTGAAACATTTGTGTTCAGCCTGCTCAAAGCCTGCTTCCATTGCTTTGATGGATCTGAAGGGATTCCTCTATTATGATCCTACCACAGCATGCAAGATATTCCTAGCATGGTGCATGCTCCAAAACACAGCGGTGAGAAGACAGGCTGGGTATCCCTGGTTACTGGTGCAGTCTGACTGTGTAAACATATAGCTAGCAAGGGAGATGTGTATCATTGCCATCATATGCCAAAAGTGTGGTGGAACAGCAACAACCAGCAGCTGCAGAACAGCCCCCTTACATATCAAGGACACATTATACTACAATGTAGGAGAAGTGATTAAGTGCAGCTCAGTTATGTGCCCTGATAAGCACACAATCAAAGTGTGACAGTCAACATAACAAACATGATGCACTCACTGTAAATATCTGCTGGTGAGTGTATGGTTCATAGATTCATAAGTGTGTACTAGGCTAATGGCCCCGGAGCCTTTACAAGCCTAGCCCATAGGATTACCCTCATATTGTGCCAACCAACCTTAGGTTCCAGTGCCTCTGTCGAGTAGAGCCACTGGAGTGATCCCTAGGGTGAATTTTCTATTTGCCATCCACTCATCAAGATTTCTCTTGAAGAGGGCCAGCAAATTGCTCTGTTTAACATGTATGGGAAGTATATTCCATAGCATGGGCAGTCTCTGGGTTATAAACCTGCCCCTCCAGCACGTTCTGTTGATTGTGGTAATGAGGTTGAGGTCTCTGCAGCATGTGGTGTGGAGGGATTGGGATTTCTTTAGATGTAGCATTTCTAACAGAGCTGGGTCAGACATGGCTTTGCAAGTCAAGCAGAGATCACCTCTACGTAGGCAATATGAGACAGAGAATAGTTGATTTTTTTTGAGTCTGTCCATATAGGACAAGTGTTTAAGGCCTAGGATCCTCTTTGTGAGGTACTTTTGTGGCCTCTCCAGTTGTTGCAGGTGTGTAGTGAGGTACATGCCAAATGGGGCATTGTACTCTATGATTGGCCTAATGAGGGAAGAGTCGAGGGAGACAATGACAGCTTTCTTCCTGGATGCAAAACCCTTAGTAATGAGATGTGCCACATAGGACTTTCTGACCACAGTGGCAGTGTGGTGGTCAAAACAGAGGCTGCTGTCAACCTGCGTTCTCAGATCTCTTATAACGTCTTCTGTGTTCAGTGGACTACCAGTGATGTGGTAATTCATGAGAAGTGGGTTTTTACCAAAGGGGATGATGACACATTTTTTGGCATTAAGCTCAAGTCCATGGTTCTGACACCAGTGGCTGGTCTTGGTGAGTCCTTTCTGTAGAATGTCAACATCACTTGAGGAGTTGGTAATGGCTCCCAACTTGCAATCGTCTGTGGATTTTGTCAGCCAGAATCCCTTTGTGTTGGCCTGGACTTCTGAGAAGTAGATACCAAGCAACAGAGGACCCAGGACAGAACCCTGTGGGACTCCACTTGCGACTGGTCGGCAGTCTGACTTGGAGTCAGTAACTTCCACACTGTAGGTTCTGTGAGCCAGTTTGCAACCCACCTAGTGATATAGGGGTTGATGCCTAGCTTAGCAAGTTTTTCTATGACTCCTGAGTGGGGAATGGTATCAAAGGCCTTGATCTACACTATGCACCAGACATTTCCACATTAATCATACAGGACATAGGATGCAGCAGGTCACAGCTATTGCATTCACAGGTGGCTTGGAACACAAAGACATGGAAGGGGGCTTATTAAAAGAATCTGAGATGGAGGTCTTGAGACGACAGACATTCTGCAGAATATATAATTTCTACCTGCAATGCATTTGGGGTGTCATTATGTATCCATTATCCACTCCTTTTAAGCTTATTTGCTGCACCAGAACTTGCATCTCTCTCCTCCCCACAAAAGCAATCATATGAGACTATAGGACTTTGACCTGGATGAAAACCATCTATTAGGAGTCTGAATAATGGAGAGCAAGAGTAGCGAGTGCCCAAGAAAAGGGGTGGTGGAACATTACAGTCCACACTGAGGAGGAATATGTACCGCATGATGGCCCCTACATAGCCACCCCTAGTAAATACCATCCTCAAACATCAGTAAACAGTGCCAGTGAACTGGCAAAACTCTGTGGCTACAGACATGACAGCGGTACATGGCAACATCTAACTCATCAAGCCAGTCATTAATATGTCCTTGGCCTCCAAGTCCTGACAGATGCTGTGCAACACAAAATGAAGTACATGCTGGACTGGGATTCTTTGGATTGCACCCAAGTGATACTACAAACCATCAGCTGACAGACTCCTCCTGTGTATCAGGAGCCACCCCCTGTGAGGCTATGGCTATGCCACGAGGTAGTGCACATAGCTGATGCTACAGAAACATCATTACTGAATGAAGACATGGGGATCCCACCACTAGTGGGGATGGTGGGCACTCTTGCTATATAGCCTCATGCTCTTGTGTAGGTGATGCCACACCTTCCACTTGTATTAAGTCTGGAGACACAACCAGGATGAAGGCAGTCAGTATCACCATCATAAACTTGTGACTTGGGTGCCTGTCATCAACAGCCCCAGCATAGCTGCCAACATAAGCTTACTGTTGTGACCCAGCTAAATCAGGTATCACTGCAGCAGAGTTCTGTCCTGTACATACATATCAAGAGAGACCACAGTCAGCATGGGCAACTCGGCAAAAACATTGAAAGCCAGATATACCCTCTATGAAAGCCTGACATAGGCTAATAATTGGTGTCAGAGACAGCAGTCTAAAACTCAATAGGTTCAGAGGCAAGTAATAGGCTAGCTGCCATTGCAGACCCTTTTAAGCTTAATCAAATTCCTTTATGGTGCTTAAATGAACCTATCAAACTGGTTTTACCCACCCCCGGCCGATAATTATTTAGTACCCCTAATGAAAATAACTGGTTTCATAGCATAGGCAACTTGAGGAGACCCACTCATGGGAGTAAAGCATTTAAGAGCTGCCTCTATCCAACAGTAGTACAGAAGGCAGTCCAGAAGTAAATTTTCTACTTCCCATCAATATATCCAAGTTGTTCTTGATATGGACAGGGGTGAGCTTTGTTTTACTTATATCAGTAGTCTGTTCCAGAGCTCTGAGAGTATGCTCTGAGAGATATACCTGTCCTTCCAAACTACTCCGTTCTTGTTGCAGAAAAGGTTTAGATCCCTAGACAAAGTATTTCTGATGTCATTTGACTCGCTGATGTGAGGTAAATACATCAGTATTGGGTCAAGGGTGGTCTTGTATGCCAGCCACAGGGTTCATCTTAGCAGTCAGTAGGATACAGAGTCCACTGATATGGCCTTGAGTCAGTCCATGTAGGACATATTATTTAGGTCTTGTAATCTTTTAGTAAAGGTGCTTTTGGAGGTGTTCCAGTCGTTGCATGCGTTTGGACATGTACATGCCAAAAGAAGAGCATTGAACTCAATGACTGGCCTAATGAGGGTTGAATAAAGGGGGGCATGACATCCTGAAATCTAGACAAAATCTCTTTGTTTATAATCTGTGCAATATAGGTCGACTTTCTTGCAAGACACATGTTGGTCGAAAGTTAGGTCATTATCCACAAAAGTTCCCAAATCCCGAATAAATGGGTTAACTCTTGGGGGTGGTATTGTCAATGTAGTAGCTCCTTGGGGTAGATGACTTCCAAAAGCATGCGATAATGCATTTTTGACATTTAGTTTCAGTCCATGACTTTGGCACCAATTATTTATTTGGGACAAAACTTCCTGCAGGATGGCCAAGTTATTTGGGGATTCACTGACTGCTCCTAGCTTACAGTCATCTGCAAACTTAGTCACGCACAGGTATTGGCTTTTACTTCAAAGAAGTAAACACCAAACAGAAGAGGTCCAAGCACAGAACCCTGGTGAACTCCATTGGTGACTGGTCTATTTGTGGAGGTAACGCCCTCTGTTTTGATTTCCTGCTTCTCATCTGTGAGCCAGTTGGCAATACATCAGGTAACACAGGGATTTATTCTCAGCTTATTTAGATTTTCTACTAAGAAGAAACCACTACCGAGGAGAAATGTATACTCACATTTATTGCAGAACACACAATAAAATGTATGTGCTATCGGCAACTATTGCCTTCATCAGAACACAAAACATCCTCTACAACTCAACTTTTAAATACCCTCCAATCAAAATTTCCTGTCACATGGAACAATTAAGTTAAACCTTACTGAACAATAATAATTATACCGTATACACTATACCAATAAATATCCTAAACCTGTGAAATGTTTTCATGTATTTTTATGGTTCTTTTATTTAAGTTTAATAAGGTAAAGTTATTATTGTGTGTTGCAATAAACGTGTACACATTTCTCCTCGGTGGTGGTTTCTTCACAGTTCTGCTTATTTTTTCCATTATCTTGTGGCTTCCCAATATTTTTGTTAGATTTTCTACTATGCCAAAGAGAGAAACTGTGTCAAAAGCTTCGACCAGGGCATGGTATGAGATGTGTAATGCTTTACATTCATTCACTGCTTTGGTGACCTTTTCAAGAAGGGCTACCAGGTTGAGTACGCATGACCTGCCCTTGACAAATACAAACTGAGACAGTGGTTGGAGGAATGCCAAGAAATGTATAATAGTATCTTTTGGAAAGATGGCCACCCCCTGGAAATTACTATATTGATAATACATTCCCATTGGTCAGGTATTTGGGAATGCATGTAGTCAGTGATTTGGCCTTTGGTCATCGTACATCTACTGCAGTAAGGAAATCATTCTGTCTTATGCAACTTATAAGTAAGGGTATGGCATTCAGATCCAAAGCAGTCATTATTTTGTTGTACTCAGCCCTCATTACACCAACCATAGAATACAATGCCCACTTCATTATGTACTGATCAGGCAAATGCAACAAGTGGCACATCCACAGAGTTTCCTCACAAAAACAGTTCATGATGTAGACAATCTGTCCTACAAGAACTGCTTCATATGCCTATCCTTATACCCTGTCTCCTACAGACTGCTGAGATGCAGTCTTTGCCTTGGCTACACAGCATCCTTTGATCTAGCCCTAATGGGCCTGTTGCAAATCTGCATAACAAACAAAATCAGAAATACCCAATTTAAGGACGTAAACCTTATCTGCAACATAAAACAGAAATGTTGGCAGGAACAGGTATGCTTCTCAAGATATCCCATTCTCTGGAACAGGCTTCCCATCCATATACAGCAGAGTTTTTCCCTGCACTTATTCAAATGCAACTTGGACGAGTGGCTGAATAAATGTAAATTAATCCCAGTCTCTATAAGAAAAAGCAATCTGGTAAATGCTCAAGCACTCATGCCCAAGTTAGATTTTATTTACTTCATTTTATTTATTGTTTGTTGACTGGGTTAGTTCCACTAGGCCAGTGGCCTTTTTTCCATGTGTGATCTTATGTGGGATTTATACTGCTAGGGAAAAGTTGGCCAGAGCATCAGGGAACCTCCTCTACTCTTTCTGTATGGGGACTCTATTCACGGTTATGTTTTCTGTCCAGGTACATATGTGGCTCGGAGAAGAAGGAAGCCTAAAATTGAACATGGAGGAAGAGGAGGAAGGTGTTTTTCAGGTACTGGATATCAGCAGAGCCATTAATCGAACAGCAGAAAAGTTCAATATGTTAAATAATGATAATGAGGCTAAGCGGAGTGGAGAGAACAGAGAAAGAAGAAAAGATAGGTGCATTGGCTGAAAGGAAAAAGGAAGAAGGAGTTGAAGTATTATGGATTCGGAGGAGTTATTTCAACAAAATATGTTGATTCTACAACACCAGAGTGTGTGTTGTTACAACCCTCCAGTCGGGGAGGTTGTGGGATGTTTATTTGAAAGAACTTATTGAGCAGAGTGAACCAGAAAGTGAAAAGGCAGTATTCTGGGGTGAAATAATGGAAAGAATAGAACAAGTTGTTCATGAAATAAGGAAGGAAGAAAAGAAATCACATGCACAAACAGTAAGAGAAGGTGAAAGTACAGTTTTGTACCTACCATAAATGTAGATGTCCGAACAGGATAGCATCTGCAGTCCTAACAAATGGGTTGTCCTGTCGTCAGGCAGCCCTTCGGTCAGCCGGATTCCAAAGTCTGGGTCTGGCCTCGGCTGGTGTCGCACTTCACCCTACGTCATCTCTGCTGGTCTTCGGGTATAAAGGCATCAGCCGACGCCATTTTCCTCAGTGTTTCTTGCCCCAGATGCCAGTTGCCCTCTTGGAAAACTAAATTTTGGGTAAATGCCAATGTTTCCAAAAAGAAATAGTAGGCAAACACAAAAAATAATCATGTATGTACATATATACAAATACACCATAAGAGATCCCCCCCCAGCTAACTATTAGGAGGGTAAATACCCTAGGAGTACCACAGAGGGGAGGGAGGGTGGGTAATCCTGACTGCAGATGCTATCCTGTTCGGACATCTACATTTATGGTAGGTACAAAACTGTACTATGTCCTTCAAGGATGCATCTGCAGACCTAACAAATGGGTAGAATACCATAGCCAAACTAGGGGAGGAGGAAGAAGAATTATGGTGTAGTTAGGATCCCTTGCAAAACAGCAGTGGCAAACCCTGCTCGGGATCTAGAGTATAGAGGTAAGTTATAATGCTTGGCAAATGTATGCACGGAGGTCCAAGTAGCCGCCTCAATAATGTCCTTGGTAGCCACTCCTCGTAAGAAAGCTGTGGTAGTGGCTGTAGCCCTTGTAGAGTGAGGTCTTATGTTCTGTGGAATTTGCTTTCCATGGTAGGAGTAACAGAATCTTATACAATTTCCTATCCACTTGGAGATTGTCTGTTGGAAATTGCTTTTCCTTCCCTTCCTGTTGCATAAGCTACTAGAAGCTGGTCAGTTTTTCTATTGCCCTTGGTTCTGTCCAGGTAGTAGCGCAACTGTCTATGTACATCCAAGGTATGCAGCAGTCTTTCCCCCCTGTTCTGTGGATTGGGAAAGAAGGTAGGTAGGTGGATTGCCTGGTTTAGAGACACTCTGGATACCACCTTAGGCATAAATGTAGGATTAGTTCTCATGGATACTCTATCTTGATGGAAGATTAGGAAGGGTTGTACTGCCATTAAGGCCTGTAGTTCCGAAACCCTTCCTGCTGAAGTAATTGCCAGTAGGAAAGCAGTTTTCCAGGATAGGTGTTGAAGGTCTGCTGTTGCTGCTGGTTCGAATGGAGGGAGTGTCAATTTTTCTAGCACAAAGTTCAAGTCCCATGCTGGTAATGGTGGTTTCCTAGGAGGTTTTACATTCTTGATTACTCTGAGGAACTGCCCGAGTAGAGGATGTGAAAAGACAGGGGGATCGAAGCTGTATTCTGCAGAAATAGCAGATGCATGTATCTTGATGGAGGAATAGGACAGGCCTGTATGGAGAAGCTCTGCCAAATACTCCAGGATGTTGGCAATATCTATCTTTAACACATCTTTTCCTCTTTCAGTACTCCAAATGACAAACCTTTTCCATTTCCCTGCATAGTTCCTTCTTGTAGAAGGTCTGCGGGCCTCAAGGATAATGTCTTTAACCCTTTGGGATAAATCTGGGTTAGTTGCTGTTATGTAATGTTCCAGGCAGTCAGTTGTAGAGTTTTTAGGTTTGGATGCATGATGTTGTAGTCGTTCTGAGTTAACATCAAAGGCATCAGGGGTAGTGTCCACGTTCTCCCCCGAGGCATGCTCCTCAGCAATGGATACCAGTGTTGTCTTGGCCAATTTGGAGCTATCAGAATTATCCTTGGACGCTCCTCTTTGATTTTCAGTAGTACCTTGTGCATCAAAGGAAGAGGTGGAAATGCATATGCTGTAGCATCCATTCGTGAGCATCCGAGGTAGTTCTGCTTAACATGTCTGCTAGGATGTTTTCTTTTCCCGGTACAAATATTGCCTGTAACTGAATGTTGTAGCTCAGAGCCATATTCCATAGGTCCAGAGTCATTCGGCATAGGGGGTATGAATGAGTGCCTCCCTGTTTGTTGATGTACCACATGACTGTGGTGTTGTCTGTCCTTATCATTAAATGGCCTTCTTTGAGGAATGGTCTGAAATTCTGGATTGCTAGTTTTACTGCCAGCATTTCTTCTTGATTTATGCGCAGGTGCAGTTGATCTGGAGTCCATAATCCTTGTATGCATTTGTCCAGCATGTGGGCCCCCCAACCTAGGTCTGAGGCGTCCGTTGTGATGGTTTGGCTTGCTTGAAAGTTGTGGAAGGGCAAGCCTGGGTTTGACTGGCATGCTTGAGCCCACCATAGGAACTCTTGTTTCAGGCATGGGATTAGTGGTATTTCGGTTTCTAAGCTGTGCCTGTGTTGAGACCATAAATTCTTTAGGTACCACTGTAGCTTTCTCATATGCAGTCTGGCATGGGGGACCAGGATTATGCATGATGCCATGAAGCCCAAGGCCTGCAGTACTTTCCTTGCTGTTAGTTTGTTCTGCTTTGTTAATGCCAAGAAGTAAAGAGGAATTGTTCTTGTTTTTCTGCAGTTAGGAATGCCATCTGTTTTACTGTGTCCAATTCTGCACCCAAGAATGTTCTTGTTTGGGATGGTATCAGTCTTGACTTTTTTAAATTGACTGTGTATCCCAGGGCTTGTAGTAAAGCAAATGACTCTTTGTAAGTCTTGTGTCAGCTTGCTTTTGTTGTCCGCTTGTATCAGGCAGTCGTCCAGGTATGGATAAATTTGGATTCCCTGTAGCCTGCAATGAGCGATTATTGATGCCAGGCATTTCGTGAATACTCTGGGCGCAGTAGATAAGCCAAAGGGCAATGCTGAGAATTGATAATGCTCTGATCCTGCAAGAAATCTGAGGTATCTTCTGCAATTTGGTCGTATGGGGACGTGCAGGTATGCCTCCTTGAGATCTAGAGTTACCAGCCAACACTCCTTGCCCAGCATGGGAAGAAGTTGCTGTAGGGTCAGCATTTTGAATTTTGGAACAATGATGAATGTGTTTAAAGCGGACAGGTCGAGAATAGGTCTCCAACTTTTCTCTTTTCTTGGTACTAGGAAGAGTCTGGAGTAGAATCCTTTGCCCTGTTCTGTTGGTGGTACCCTTTCCACAGCTCTCATCTTTGCTAATTGAGCTATCTGTTTTAGAGCTTCTGTTTTCTGATTTGGAGGAAGGTTTGGCATTCCTCTTTTTACTGGTAAGGTGTGGAAATGAAACCTGTAGCCTTGGTCTATAGTCTGCAAAATCCACTTGTCTCTTGTGATATAGTGCCAATTTTTTGAAAATAAGGCTAACTTTCCGCCTAAGGGTGCTGCTATTTGTTCCCTGGTAGGCGGTGTCAGAGCCAAGTCACTGTGATTGTCCTGTTGCAGTGGCAGTGGTTGTGTCTGTGCCTCGCTGGTTACTGCCTTGCCACTGGCGTCCTCTGTAGGCACCTCCTCTGGATTGATTTCTGCCTCTGGAACGTCTATTCCTGCCTCTCTGAGATTTAGAGGAGTCTGGAAAGGACCAATTTTTGGAAGGCCAGTTCCTGCTAAACCTTGGGGGCTGAACCTGTAAGAAATCTTTAACTGTTTGTACAGATTTTGCCTTCTCTTCCATTTTCTTCATTACTTGCTGGGCAGGAGAACCAAATAGACTGGCCTTATCCATAGGAGCATCTAATAGCTTTGCTTTAACATGACCTGTTCTTTCAACCATGCATGCCTTCTTATAACTGTGCCAGTCATGGCTGATCTAAATGAAGCCTCCAGTGCATCATAGCCACATTTTAAAGAATGGTTACTAACCTGCTGAATGTTATTCACCATTTCTAAAACATATTTCTTATCTAAGGAATCATCAGAGGACAGTTTCTTAGTTAACTGATCAAGCATAAACTCTTGGTATTGGATCATATGAAACTGACAGTTCAAAGCTCTAGCTGAGAGAGTAGCAGAGGTGTAAACTTTTTTACCCCATCTCTCTAAGGACCTGGATTCCCTTTCAGAAGGGAGAGGGTTTTTTGCTGAGGTCGAAGCTACTGCCTTAGGCCCCTGGGAGATAGTCTCAGGATCTGCAAGTGGAGCCTTGTATAGGTGGTGATGAGTGTCCGGTACCCTGTAAAACCTATCGGGCTTGGCAGGGGCTGGAGGTAAAGTATCAGGAGCAGTGCAAACATCATTAAATGCATCATCCACAACAGGAAGAACTGGAGGTATAGCTAAGGGCCTATGTTGCGGTAAATGTAGAAAGGTCCCAAGCCTTTTTCTTGAATCTGAGAAATCTTGTCCCTGCCATTGGAATTGCTCTCTCATGGCATGTAAGGTTTCCCCAAAGGAAAATTCCTCTGGTGGAGAGGCAGAAGGAATAGATTCTTCAGCATCGGAATCTTCATAAGTAGAAAAAGGAGCCTCTGGATGGTCTGTAATGTCTGAATCATCAGAAGAATCATCTGAGGACACTGGCTCAGGGGGCTCTGCTCTAGGTCTCTTTTCTGGAGGCTGAGAGGCCCTGTCTGGGTGAGATTGGGATCCCCTTATTAAAGAGATGAGATCCTCTGCCAGAGTAAGCATTTGAGAACTGGAACTGGGCCTGTGTGAGGGGGCTTAACAGGCACTGATTTAGCAGTTTTGGCTGCTTTAGCCCTGGCAAAGGCCTTTATAGACATGGCTGCAGGAGGCCTAGCAGCACCACGTGCTGGGGTAGAGACATCCAAAGGGATGGTGTCCGATAATTCTAGAGGAACCACATTAGTAGGCAAAACATCAGAGGCCGATTCAACTAGGGTAGCAGGAGCCTCGGTAGTAGTCATGGATTCGGCTGAAGATTGACCCGTTTGCTCGGTTTCGGCCGAAACAGAGACACTCGCGGTTTGCTTAACCGTGGTTTCGGCCGAAACCGCGGACCGCGAGTGTCGGTCTTTTCCTTTGCGTTCTTAACAATTTGAGAAGTCGGAGGATCCGGCGGCATAATGTACGCAAAATCTGAGCTGAAAAACTGTTCAGCAAACTCCGACCGGCGCCTAAGCGTTGCCGGTTGAAGAAAGCACAGGCTAAACAGGCTGCTACGTCGTGGTCTGGGCCTAAACAAGGTAAGCAGTAAGAGTGGAAATCTTTATGAGGTATTTGTTTCCCACAAGTTAAACAGTTATTTACTTTTTCTGACATCGGCTGAGGCAAGAAAGAGTCCCCAACAGGGTACTTAGCTTTTTAGAAGTCTTCGAAGTAGTATTCGGTAGTAGTAATCTCTGGATCTGACCGACCGGCACTTGCGAACAGCTTCTGCTTCGGGCGCCACACGGCAAGAAAGACGGAGGAAAATGGCATCGGCTGATGCCTTTATACCCGAAGACCAGCAGAGATGACGTCGGGTGAAGTGCGACACCAGCCGAGGCCAGACCCAGACTTTGGAATCCGGCCGACCGAAGGGCTGCCTGACGACAGGACAACCCATTTGTTAGGACTGCAGATGCATCTTTGAAGGACATGAGAAGAAAACAGAAGAAGAAAGCAACAAGTAAGGATAAGTAGCAAAACAGAAAAAAAGCTTGACAGGTATGAAATATTGGGACAGCATCACTTCACCACTGGGTAATGAACCCAGAGAGGCAAGAGCATTTATTTGTATTAAAGATACTGCTTGTGACATTCTTTTCAAAGAACCACAGTATATGGAAAAATTCTAGGAACAATATGAAAAAAGAAACTATGCAAATTCTTGGAACTTGTATGTTGCGAATGCATTTAATAGAGAAGGGAAAAAAAAAGAATAATCATACAATTAGTACTGAAGTTGAAAGACAATTTAAAAGACCATTTAAAACTGTGTACAGAGATCTAATGGAGATTACAAATATTTATGACATTAAGAGGTTTACAGACTATGGGATAGGAATGTGGTGGTGTACTGCAAATCCAAAATGACAAAATAGTGTATTTGCCCAGTATAACTAAGGTGGAGGAGAATAAAGAGATTGGTTAAATATTGGAGCCAACCAAAAACATATTTTTGTGGGAAAAATGGCCAATTAATTAATAATTCTGACAAAAAGAAATGTTTAATTTGCAGTAAAGTTGGTCATGAATCGAAAAAATGTTAGCAAAAATCCATTAAGTGTGAAAAAATAGGACATTCATGGATGGACTGTAATGTTAAACAGAATCAAATACAGGAAATTAAGGTTGACCAAGAAACAGAGCTGTTTTAGTACATAACATAATAAGAGACACCAAAAGAAAGCAGAAATGAGGAAGATAGAAGGATGAAAATACAAGAATATACAAAGACAAAATAGTAGGAGAGACACAGGAATAATTAAGTAATTCAAGTGAAGGGAAAGATAAATGGATATGAGTTAAAAGTAAAAGAAATTCTATTGGGAAGAGAGTAAAAGAAAGTGTGAATTTAAGAACATAGGTATAAAAAGAAAAAAAAGGAAAATGACAAAACCAACAGAAACTTTTCCACAAAGTGAGAATCCTAGCTATAAATGGGAATAGCATAAAGAATGTTCAACAAAGGAGTGTTGCAACTGTGTAGATTGTTAGATATGGATATCATAAAATGAACAGAGGAAGAAAGAATACAAGTAAATGGGTTATGGGAAAGTAAGGTTAGATGGAATATAGGAGAAAATAAATGCTTAGGCATAGCAATTTTATGTGAAGAATGTATAGAAATTTTGGATTACACATTAGTACTATTAAGAATAATATTAATAGTAATTATAAGATGGAAGAACCAGATATACAGGGTGAACACACTGAATGCATATATTTTACAGAAACAAAGAGAAATTTGAGAAAAATGCTTGATTATGTTAGTTTGAATATGCAAATTATAGTAGTGGCAGACAGACAGATGTAAAGGTTATTTAGGACTTGATTAAAAGTGGAAAAATGTATTTATGGGAAAGAAACTGCATACAAAAGGAGCAATATGAGAACTGAAACTGGTTATTTAATATTATCGGAGAGTTTAAAAATATTACACAAAGGAGTGAAAATTACAGGTTTCTCAGACTATGTAGCAATTTGGATACAGATTCAAGAGAAAATAAGTTATATAAAATAGGTACAGGTATAAAAAGAAACATTGAAGCAGATTTTAATGATTCTGTAAAGAATATAATATGTTAATTATGGTTAGATCATATAGACATGAGAAGATTTTATTAGACTGGACAAGTTGGCGGATTAGTTTAAAAGACAAAAATAAAGTACTGTAATGGCAAAGGACAAAGATGGTTATAAATACGAGGAAATTAGTAATCAAGTCTTTAAAGTCCTAGCTATATAAAAATGGAAAAATACACCATATAATAACCAAATACTAAGAAAATGGCTTAAAATGTCTTAACACAAAAACTTTATTCCATCATCCAGTAAGCGCTTTCATCTCTAAGACTTCTTCAGACCGAATGAAATTTCAATTAACATCACATTTACAGTTCAATTAATTACATAATTAATGCTTTATTCTTTTTCTTCTTAAAAACACTTAAAAATTCTCCTCATCATATAGTCCCAGAGGGTACCATGCATCCAGCCTAACTTGCCATAAATAATCCCTCAAGTCCAATTCTTCCTCTGCATAAAATAAACTTTCATAATTAATAACAATCTAAAACAATTGCTTTAAAATCTGTTTTGAAAAATATAAAAACAAAATTACGTAGAAAGATTAGATGAAAAACCGTTTTGTATAATAAGAATTGTCTAATGAAAGGATGAATTAGATAAAATTTATTGAGAAATGGATATTGTCAAAAATTTTGAAGAAAATAAAGTTTGGGTTGTGGAAAAAGGAGTGGGAGAAATCAAATGTTTGAAAGAAAAAAGTTGATTTTTTTTTTTTGAAAATATGTGTAAATAACTGTAAATGTGATGTAATAGCTTCCATACAGAGTGTATGCACAGTATATTGTGGATGTTAATAAAGTACCCCTACACTCTCTGGAGCTGCTAGATGGCACTAGAGGGCTCCTACAACAGCAAAAAAGCTGCATAAGGCAAAGGAGCAGCATGTTGGAGAAGAGAAACGCTTCATAGTTTAGAGGAGGAAAGTGAGAATTTGTAGAAAAAATTTGTTCGACATGGAGCATCAGAATGTAAACAAAGACTCCTGTGTGGAGGATGACACAAATGAACAGTCTTTAACTGTCTCAGTGAAGGAGGAAGTAAGACTCTGTTGGAGTGGTACAGAATACAGAACTGGTATCAGGAGGGCTTGGAGATGATAGTCTGTTAAAAATAAAAAAGCAGGATGAGACAGGTGACAGTTCTGCTATTTTATACAGTGAGATGCAGACCTCCCAACCGTCCCGAATTACTCTGATTTTACCGAGTTTTGGGGTCCCAATAATGGGGTGCCACAATTCCCGAGTGGCACCCCTTCATTTCCGATTTTTCATCTTTTTTTTTTTTTTTACTTTTTCATTTTTCGCGCTTTTGGAGCTGACATCACGTGCGTGATGACGTCAGCTCAGTCAGCCTGTCAAAATTAAGATCAAGGGACATGCAGGAGCGCGTCTGAATACTGGGACTGCCATTTTGGATTTAAGCTCAATGGACTTTTACAGTAAAACTGCAGAGTTTTCCAGGCAGAACGGGAGTTGCTGCACAGCTTGCTTTGCTTTAAGGTAACAAGTGTGTGTGTGTGTGTGTGTGTGTGTGTGTGTGTGTGTGTGTGTGTGTTTATGTATGCGATCGGAGAGAGAAAGTGAGTGAATGCAGGTTTGATTGAAACTGTTACTACATATCTCCCAAAATAAAATATATATTGTCAGTCAAACATATATTACACCACATTACTGCTTCTGTAATACCACAGTCCCATCTAATACCTTCTAAGCTGTATTTATTGCTTAATACTTCCACACTGGAAATCATTTGCAGTTGAGTGTGTCATTATGTGGTTGGTGCCATGGTGGGGTAGTTTGTGCTTGACTTGAGTGTGAAATGCCATATGTTATAGAAGAGACAGTGTTAATGTTATTGTTCTGGTCTGGTGAAAGAGGCTTGTCTGACCTTTACACTTCTATTCAAATATTTATTTTTTTAATGTTAGTTTACTCTGCAGTCAGTTAACTGGTCTCTGAGAGAAGTGGTATTAAGTTCATAGTACATGAAGTGACAGTATAATCTACATTTGGAAGCAAAGGATTTCAGGGGGCAGTGTGGTACAAGGAAGAAACTTTGGGACGACTTACATCATCAGCTTCAAATGAAATAAGTTTGTTGTCTGAATTTCCTAATCTTAGAAATCTAATTTGTTGACTTTTGAGTTAACTTCTTACTTGGAATTTGTTACTAGACTTAACATTTGATTTGCTCAATTGCTTTATAGCTGCTTACAATTTTTCATTTGAACTTTTATTTAAAACATCAGACTGGTATATTTCAGATGTGAATTAGATTGGTAGATTTTTTCTATGACATTTAACTGGAATATATCATTTAAAATAAATTCATGAAGAAGAGAGAGGGAAGAGGAAGAAAGTTAGTCCGACCTACAACGATGGCTTCATTTAAGGTTAGTTTGTTTGCTTCCAGATTTGTTTTTCTTATTAAACTAAATATGTTGAATTTTTGTTCTAATTACTTATGATGACTTTATTGGTGAGCTGACATCTTAGACTTGTTGGGTTGTTTTATAACTGTTTACAGTCCCTGTTATGCAGTTCAGAAGAACTTTATCTTGATATGTAGTTTTCATGCAACATTTGTAACTAAAGTAGAAGCTTATTATCTGCTATACTTTTTAAGCATCTGCTGATTCGAGCAAATACTTAGAAATTGCTTCTTTTTTTAACAATCTTGTGCTCAGCTTCTATTTAACACTTTTCCATCTGTTAGTTTGCTGTTTGGCTTGTGTCCTATAGAAAAATTCACTGAATTTGAAAGGTGAAGAGTGTGTGTGTGTGTGTGTGTGTGTGTGTGTGTGTGTGTGTGTGAGCGATCGGAGACAGAAAGTGAGTTATGAAAGCTGAAAAGATTCTGTGTGTGTGTGTGTGTGTCTGTGTGACCGGAGGGAATATGCTGGAGTACTTACAAAAGCTGGAAAGCATTGATAAGATGGATGATTTACTGGTCACCTGGTACCATGCTGCCAACAAAAATGCTGAGATGCAAACCGCTCTGGACAGTAAGTTATTATTTTCCTATTTATTGAATTTAACTCCATATTCTGCATGGGAAAAAGTAGCAAATTCAGAGAACAGGAAGTCATGGCACTAGACATTATTTGTAGTCTAGTGCATGGTAGCATTTCTTCTTAAGTTTTTGTGTGTGAGCGAATAGGAGCAATACTACCACATCATTATGATAACAATTATACAGGAGTAAGAGGCATGTATTTAGAGTGCAACATGAATGAGATTTGCAAGGTGTCCCATCAAGAAACTTGTAGTAAAAAAGAAGCATTAGTGCTACTGGTTTCAAAAGCTTCTCCAGCTAGAAGAATTTACATGAATGAATCTGTTAGTTTGCCGATTTTGTTTTTCAGTAATAGTCAAGACTAGTTTTAGAGTAGATCCTGTGAGAAAAGCTCCTAGCAGTCAATACTTTTTGTCATTACTTATTATACAAGGAATATAATGTTCCAAGTTTATAAAATTACTATTTGAAATGTGTCCCTAATGGAGCTGTATTCCCCCATTATTGGCTTGTCTAGGTTTTATGTGCTAAGAGGTTGAGAACTATGGTGACAGTGAGAACTAAATTCACTAAATGATAGCCATTTAATTTTCAGTCTTCCTATCCTTCAGGAAACAAATTGCTTATTTGGCATAATGTTATGTTGCTCTGACTGTAGTGCACAGCGTCTGGGTTCAAAACTTGCCAGTGAAATGCATGCTGGTAACACAACATTTTATTCTAGCAACTTTCCAAATTTATACAAGCAATGTTTAAAATGTGTCCCTGGTTTTTGGCCTTTTGCCCCCCCCCCCAGAAAAATGTTGTTTATATATGTTTATATATATATATATATATATATATATATATATATATATATATATATATATATATATATATATATGGGTACATATCACAAGATCGACAACTTAAAATGTCGACAGTTACTTCACCGACAATTCAAATAACCGACATCGCAAATCACGGACGTTTACCAGGTAAGGGATGTAAATTCGCTACTCATGCCTACCATGGTTTAGTAAGTGTGGCATGAGTAGCGAATTTACATCCCTTACCTGGTAAACATCAGTGATTTGCGATGTCGGTTATTTGAATTGTCGGTGAAGTAAATTTCGACATTTTAAGTTGTCGATCTTGTGATATGTACCTATAGATATATATATATATATATATATATATATATATATATATTGCGTGTGTGTGTGTGTGTGTGTGTGTGTGTGTGTGCGTTAAGTAGACTTTTATGATGGAAATGTTCTGAATTGGGCAGTTTTGTCATTACTGATTCATGCATTTTGTTTTATTGCCTACTGAAAAAATGTTCAAACAATAAATTTAAAATGTGCTCTCTCTGTATAACAAGTTTGCTGTATTATACAAGGAATATACTTTGCTAAAGTCAGGAAGGTGTATCCAAGAACAAATGTATGTTTCTTGTTTTGTGTGCAAGGGGATAATGATTTGAAAACAGCACAAAGGCAATCTTTATCCACCACTGGCCAGATGCATTTTCTTTGGATGTGGTGTAGATTTCAATGCTATTTTAATGAATGTGAGTTTCAAGAGCAGAGAAGTTTTAATGCCAACTCTAATTTTCATTGTGAGACCGTATTGCTTTGTTTAACAGAGATCTATTGGTGTTTGTGTACTGTGCTATAAAGTGTAAAAATAAAAACCAAATCATTGTAGAAGTAAAACAGTATGCACACATTGCTGTTTATGGTAAATGGGATGAAATAGCCAGGTAATGGGACATTGGAATGGCTGCAGGGGGGACTTTGGTGCCATATTTTGGTTGTCTGTTCTTCAGTTTGCATTTGAAAGTTGGTATCCCACAATTCCAGTGGAGTGGGCAGGGTTACATAATTATGTATGCAAATGTTATGTTAAACAGTGTACAGATTTGTACCTATTTTTCATGGGCCTTGTCCAGATGTTTGATGTTTCCAGGTTGAGAGGTATGGTGAGATGGCAGATTACTATCCCCAGCACTTCTGAAAAGTTGTGGTGAAGGAAAGTATAGTTGTATACACTTACCATCAATGTAGATGTTTGAGTGTATTCACTGTTGCAGTCATCACATTTGGGTTATCTGCTTGCAGTAGCCCTCAGTCAACCTGATTATCAAAGTCTTGGGTCCTGCGTCGGTTGCTGTCTCATCTTCCGTGACGTCAGGTAGTCTCGTGGTATAAAGCATGCAGCAGATGCCATTACATCAGTTTTTCTTGCCCCAGATGTCAGGTGCCTCCCTAATGGGAAGCAATTACACACACACACACATATATATATATATATATATATATATATATATATATATATATATATATATATATATATACATACATATACATACATATACATACACACACACAAATATATATCTCCAACAAAAAAGCAAATACACCAAAAAGCTTTTAAGCATAGTAACGGAGGGTAGAGGTATAGCCAAAAGACGTCAGGGGGTTGGAGGGAGGGTAACCAGGACTGCAACAGTGAATCTAACATCAACATTTATGGTAAGTGTACTACTCCCTGATTTGGAAGTGGGCGACCCCACTGCTTAGTCTTGTGCATACCATGGAACTAAAGCCTGATTGTTCTGCTGGTTCTGGGTTTGAATTGAGAAAGCCTGGAAGAGGCAGGAAAGGACCAATTCTTTGAGGGCCAATGCCTACTACATCTTGGAGGCTGCACTTGTAAGAAATCTTTAAGAGTTTGCATAGATTTAGCTTTTTCCTCCATCTTTTTAAGAACTTCTTCTGTTCTGTTGCCAAACAAGCGGTCCTGATTTAAGGGTGCATCCAGCAATTTAGTTTTAACATGATCCGGCAAAGATTGCTCCTTAAGCCAAGTATGCCTTCTAAGTACAGACCCGGTGACAGCAGCCCTGCAAGATGCCTCTAGTGAATCAAAACCACATTGCAAACTATGTTCTCCAACCTGTTCAGCAGAATGCATTAAATCCTGTAAATCCTTATGTTTAGCACAATCAGGAATCAACATCATTTTCTTTTTAAGCAATCCAATAACATGCTGCTGATACTTTAACATATGAAACTGGCAATTTAAGGCCCTGATGGCCAAGGTTGCAGAGGTGTATACCTTCTTACCCCATCTATCCAGGGCTCTGGAATCTCTATCAGAGGGAGTAGGATTTTTGGCAGTAGTACCCTTATTGCCCTTGGGTCCCTGTGAAATGGTCTCAGGATCCACAGTAGGATTTTTAAAAAGGAACTTGTGAGAATCAGGAACCCTGTAATATCTATCAGGTTTTCTGGGAGTAGGAGGTAAAGAGTCAGGGGCCAAGCTAGATTCCAAAAAGGCATTGTCAACAATGTCCAGCACAGGAGGGATAGTTAAAGGCCTGTGTTGGGGCAGGAGTAAGAAATCTCTAAGCCTCTTTTTAAAATCAGAGTAGTCCTGGCTTTCCCAGTGAAAATGCTCCCTAAGAGTATGCAAGGTTTCACCAAAAGAAAAATCCTCTGGGGGAGAAGCAGAGGGAATAGAGTCCTCTGCATCAGAATCCTCATAGCTAGTCAAGGGTAAATCCTGGTCATCAGAGGAGACAAAGTTCATTATCCTGGTCAGAAGTATCATAAGCAAACTCAGTCTTAGGTCTCTTAGAGGGGGGAAGGTTTGTTTCTCCTGATTAAAGTAATAAGGTCTTCAGCCATTCTTATCATTTGTTTTTTAGGCATAGAGGCCTGACCATGTTATCTGGGCATCGGTCTCCTAAGCATGGGTCGAGTTTTAAGCCTTGAAGAAGAAGATGGCGTCAGTTTAATATGCAAGTCAGTAGGCCTGAATACACCCTCAGAAGCCGGTGCCTGCACAGCGGCTCCGGAACCATCCAAGGTGGAGACATCCACAGGTTCCACAGTTGAAGCATCTCTTGGCATACTTGACTCTGAATGGGTCTCAGTAGAGGCCTGTGAATCTGAAGTAGCAGGTATCAGGGGCTGCGAAAGCACCTCACCAAGTACTGGTGAACTGGCGACTAGCTTAGGAGAAGCATAGTCGGCAGCTTTGGACCTAGGCAGCCTGTCTCTGTCTTTATCTTTGCGTTTTTTTGGAATGTCAGTAGTCAGGTGGCTTACCGAAGACATAGCTGGATAATTGAACCGGGCACCAAAATATTTAGAAGCAAAAATATACAGACGACGAACAGTTCGTGGTTTAAATAAGACACAAAACAGACAGCGAGGTACGTCGTGGTCAGGGCCTAGGCAAGGAATACAGTATGAATGAAAATCTTTATAAGGTATTTGCTTTCCACAAGAAATACAATTATTGACTTTTACTGACATCGGTTTAGAGCAAGAAAAAGTTTCCCCAACGGGGTACTTAGCTTTAGTTGAAGACTTTGGTTCTGAAACTTGAAAATGAAAATTTCAGGAGTCAGCCGACAGGCACTTGCGAACTGCTTCTGCTTCGGGCACAGCACGTCAAGAAAGACTGATGTAATGACATTGGCTGCATGCTTTATACCCCTGACTACCTGATGTCACGGAAGATGAGACAGCAACCGATGCAGGACCCAAGAATTTGATAATCAGGCCGACTGAGGGCTACTGTAAGCAGATTACCCAAATGTGATGACTGCAACAGTGGAAGACTAAGAACATCCAGGTGATGTGACGGCAGAGAATGAAGCAGTGACAAAGTAAGAGGAAAGCAGTAATAAAATGAGAAGGTATCTGATTTTGTGGCAGCAGATAATGCTGTAATTAAACATCTGCAGCAATGACAGCATGCAAAAAAGGAAAGCAGCAATAAATTGTAAGAAGACACCAACTGTGAGAATAAAAACAAAAAAATGGCACTGTAATAGATATGCATGGGATGTCTCTAATTTCTTCAAGACTTTTGAGTCAGAAGTGACAAACTTCATAACACCCATGCAGACGGGAACTGAAAGTTCAACTGCTGAATCCTACACTAAGGCACTGTACGAGCACATCCACCCATGCATGAATCATGCCATCCCAAATAGAACCAAAATGCTCTCATCCAAAAAAAGGAAGCCAATCTGGTGGTCCCCTGCCATAAACAAACTTTACAACAAAAGGAAGAAACTTTTGCAGAAGAGGAAAATCCCAGGATGCAAAAAACTCCCTTACTAGCCTCAGTAAGAAACTGAGATGCCTCATAAAATCCTCCAAAGCTAGTTACGAAAATAAAATTGCCAAAGATTCCAAAGACAACCACAAAGCATTCTATAACTATGTCAAGAATCTAAATGGCAATGCTCAGATCTGCTCTGAGCTAAAACAGAATGGCATTAAATATTGCCAATATCCTGGCAGATAGATTCAGTGCCAACTTCACCCCCTAAATGGCCCATCTCAATATCGGAAGATTGCCAAATTCCAGTAACAACGGCCACACAGGTACAAAACGCACTCTCTAAAGCCAAGAATACAGCATCCATGGGACCAGATGACATCCCGGGCTGTGTACTACATGAACTACAATATGAACTGGCACCTCACCTAAGTGTCATGTTTAATCATAACCTCACCTCAGGTTTCATGCCCACTGAGTGGCGCAGAGCTACAGTTATCCCAATCCACAAGGGGGGATCCACCTTGGATCCCAGAAACTACCGTCCCATCAGTCTGACAAGCCTTATCTGCATGGCCATGGAGCGTATTATCATGGAACTTATAAACAAAGACATTGGCAACCTTCAAACACTGGACCCCACCCAGTTTGGGTTTGTGAAGGGTCGATCTTGTCTCCTGAACATGACTGACTTCTTTGAATCAGTCTCCAGAGCCATGGACAAGGGTAAGGTGGTCCACACAGCCTATCTAGACCTTGCCAAGGCCTTTGACACCATCCCCCACTCTGGAATCATAGATAAACTTACTAAGTTGGGCATTAATCCCTATGTCACCCAATGGGTTGCTAAATGGCTTACTGATAGAACCCACACTGTAAAAGTAGCTGACTCCAAATCCAGCTCCAGACAAGTGACAAGTGGAGTACCTCAGGGTTCAGTCCTGGGGCCGCTCTTGTTTGGCATCTACTTCTCTGAAGTACAGGTCAACACTAAGGGACTCTGGCTAACAAAGTTTGCAGATGACTGCAAACTGGGAGCCATTATTGAATCCCCAAATGATGTGGATACTCTACAAAAGGGCCTTACAGAAACAGATGCTTGGTGCCAGAGCCATGGGCTCAAGCTCAATGCCAAGAAATGTATTGTTATCCCCTAAGGGAAAAAACATGTATCCATGAATTACCATATAGGTGGCAGTACACTAAACACAAAGTGTGATAAGAGACTTAGGGACACAGATGGACAGTGGTCTCACCTTCGATAACCACATTGCAACAACAGTCAGGAAATCCTTCTATGTGGCACACCTCATCACGAAGGGCTTTTCATCCAGAAAGGAGGTCATTGTCCCACTGTACTCATCCCTCAGACCCATTATAGAATACAACGCCCCATTTGGTATGTACCTCTCAAGACATCTGCAACAACTGGAAAGGCCTCAGAAATACCTCACTAAAAGAATCACAGGCCTAAAGCAGATGCCCTACGCTGACCGCCTTAAAAAACTCCAGCTATACTCTGTCGCATATCATCTACTCAGAGGCGATCTCTGCTTAACATACAAGGCCATGTCAAACCCAGAGCTGTTGGACATGCTACACTTAAAGAAATCCCAATCCCTCAGAGCTACACGCTCCAAGGATCTAAACCTTGTCATCACAATAAACAAAACATGCTGGAGGGATAGGTTCCTGACCCAGAGACTCCCCAGACTCTGGAATAGATTGCCCATACATGTCAAGCAGAGTGCCTCTTTGGACCTCTTCAAGAGGAACCCTGACAATTGGATGGGAGAAAGGAAATTCACCCCAGGGATCACGTCAGTCGCCCTGCTAGACAGGGGTCCAGGAAAGTAAATAATGTGGGAAGAAATAGCCAGGAAATTGTTATGGCTAGGCTTGTACAGGCCCTAGGGCTGACAGCCTAGTACCAACCTATGAACCTATGAGTTACTAATACCATGAAAGGAATGGACTCCATTCCCAAGTCAAAGTATGATTAAAGTTTATCATCTTCTTTCGGCTGTTCCCGTTAGGGGGTCTCCACAGCGGATCATCCGTTTCCATTTCTTCCTGTCCTCTGCATCATGCTCTTTCACACCAACCGCCTGCATGTCCTCTCTCACCACATCCATAAGCCTCATCTTAGGCCTTCCTCTTTTCCTCTTACCTGGCAGCTCCATCCTTGGCATCCTTTTCCCAATATACCCAGCATCCCTCCTCAGCACATGTCCAAACCAACGCAATCTCGCCTCTCTTGCTTTGTCTCCAAACTGTCCAACCTGAGCTGACCCTCTAATAAACTGATTCCTAATCCTGTCCATCCTAGTCATACCCAGTGCAAATCTTAACATCTTTAACTCTGCCACATCCAGCTCGGACTCCTGCCTTTTCGACAATGCTACCGTCTCCAACCCATATAACATAGCTGGTCTCACTACCCTCTTGTAGACCTTCCCTTTCACTCTTATTGGTACCAGTCTGTCACAAATCACTCCTGACACTTCTTCACCCATTCCACCCTGCCTGTACTCTCTACATCACCTCTCTTCCACACTCACATTACTCTGAACTGTTGATCCCAAGTACTTAAACTCATCCACCTTTACCAACTCTACTCCCTGCATCCTCACCATTCCTCTACCCTCCCTCTCATTTACACACATATATTCTGTTTTAGCCCTGCTAACCTTCATTCCTCTCCTCTCTAAAGCATATCTCCACCTCTCCAGGGTCTCCTCAACCTGGTCCCTACTCTCACTACATATCACAATGTCATCTGCAAACATCATAGTCCATGGGGCCTCCTGTCTAATCTCATCTGTCAACCTGTCCATCACCACTGCAAATAAGAAAGGGCTTAGAGCTGATCCTTTATGTAATCCCACCTCCACCTTAAACGTATCTGTCACTCCCACCGCAGTCCTCACTGATGTCACACTACCCTTGTACATATCCTGTGCCACTTACATATTTTCTGCCACTCCCGACTTCCTCATACAATACCATAACTCCTCTCTAGGCACCCTGTATGTTTTCTTTAAGTCCACAAAGACACACTGCAACTCCTTCTGACCTTCTCTGTAATTCTCCAACAACACTCTCAGAGCAAATATTGCATCTGTAGTGCTCTTTCCTGGTATGAAACCATAGTGCTGATCACTAATCATCACCTCCCTTCTTAACCTAGCTTCCACTACTCTTTCCCATAACTTCAAGCTGTGACTGATCAATTTTATCCCTCTGTAGTTACTGCAGCACTTAACATCACCCTTATTCTTAAAGATAGGTACCAAAACACTTTCTCCACTCCTCAGGTATCCTCTGACTTTCCAAAATTTTATTAAACAATCTGGTTAAAAATTCCACTGCCATTTCTCCTAAGCACCTCCATGCTTCCACTGGTATGTCATCTGGGCCAACAGCCTTTCCATTCTTCACCCTCTTCATAGCTGTCCTTACTTCCTCCTTGCTAATCTGCTTCACTTCCTGATTCACTATCCCCACATCATCCAACCTTCTTTCTCATTCTCTTCATTCATCAGCCCTTCAAAGTACTCTTTCCATCTACTCAACACACTCTCCTCACTTGTGAGTACGTTTCCCTCACTGTCCTTTATCACCCTTACCTGCTGCACATCTTTCCCAGCTCTGTCCCTCTGTCTAGCCAATCGGTACAGGTCCTTTTCTCCCTCTTTAGTGTCCAATCTCTCATACAACTCTCTATATGCCTTATCCTTAGCCACCTCTCTTTGCCATGCACCTCATCTCCTTATACTCATGTCTACTTTCTTCATCTCTTTGACAATCCCACTTCTTCGCCAACCTCTTCCTCTGTATACTCTCCTGTACTTCCTCATTCCACCACCATGTCTCCTTGTCCTCCTTCCTCTGTCCAGATGTCACACCAAGCACCTTCCTAGCAGTCTCCCTTACTAGCTCTGCTGTAGTTACCCAGCTATTCGGTAACTCTTTATTGCCTCCCAGTGCCTGTCTTAACTCTTCCCTGAACTCCACCTCACAATCACCCTTTTTTAACTTCCACCATTTAATCCTTGGCACTGCTTTCACACTCCTCCTCTGATTCTTGATCACCAACATCATCCTGCAGACCACCATTCTATGCTGCTTAACTACACTTTTCCCAGTCACCACTTTACAGTCTCCAATCTCCTTCAGACTGGCCCTCCTACATAGGATATAATCCACCTGTGTGCATCTTCCTACACTCTTGTACGTCACCCTATGCTCCTCCCTCTTCTTAAAATACGTATTCACCACATGTCCATCCTTTTCGCAAAATCCACAACCATCTGACCTTCTGCATTCCTCTCCTTAACACCATACCTACCCATCACTTCCTCATCCCCTCTGTTCACTTCACCAACATGCCCATTCAAATCCGCTCCAATCACTAGTCTCTCACGCTTGGGTACACTCACCACCACTTCATTCAACTCACTCCAAAATTTTTCTCTTTCTCATCCATCGCACACCCAACTTGTGGAGCATCTGCACTAACATTCATCATTACACCATCAATTTCAAGCTTCATAAACATCACTATCAGACACTCTCTTCACCTCCAAAACACTCTTGACATACTGTTCCGTTAGGATAACTCCTACCCAATTTATTCTGCCATCCACACCATGATAGAACTATCTGAACCCGCCTCCTATACACTTGGCTTTACTTCCTTAACATCTGGTCTCTTGCACGCACAATATACCAACCTTCCTTCTCTCCATCATATCAGCTAGCTCTCTCTCTATACCAGTTATACTGCCAACATTCAAAGTTCCTATCCTATCCTCAGTACTACACTCCTAACCTTCCTCCTCTCTTCCTGCCTTCAGGCATGCCTTCCCCCTCCTCTTCTTCTTCGGCCAACAGTAGCCCAATTTCTGCCAACAGTGCTGGTGGCGGTCGTTGTTAACACGGGCCTCAACTGATCCAGTATGTAATTATGAAAAGTTCTCCGCATCAGTTATTTTTGGCAGAGGTTTTACGTCGGATGCCCTTCTTGATGCAACCCTCCCCATTTATCCGGGCTTGGGACCGGCACAAAGAAATGCACTGGCTTGTGAATTCCCAGTGGCTGGGTTTATGATTAAAGTTTATGAAATTAGTATTACTTAAATCTTCAGTGTTAGCCAAAAGTGCTCTTTGCAGCACCCACAATGTGCACAGAACTGATTCCATCTCCACTTCATATGGACGTTCGTGTACTGGCAGCATATCTAAATATTTGTATAGGACAGTTTGCTAACTGTATTTGTATAGGACAGTTTGCTAACTGTTCTAGGTTTTAAAGCTCAAGAAATTTTGTCTTTTATACATATTGGGATGGAGACTTTGTGACAACCTTTGAAACTGATGGACTGATATCAAAATTCTGGAACTGTGTGACATTTATCCATGGTACAATTATTTGTTTTCTGGTACCAATTTAAGTATTAAAAAAAAAGTGACCTTGCAGTTTAGAACCGATGAATGGAAGAAGTTGTTAAAAATGATTGCAATATTTGTGTGAAATAGTCGATAACACTGAAAAGGTTTGAGATAGAGAAACTTATGGAATGGAGCAGTTTTGAAATGTGAAAAAAAACATGATGAAACACTTGACAAGTGTTATTTTTGTGGCTGGTCATAGAGAGACATTAAGATATGCTGGCCAGACTAATTCACGTTTCTTATGCGGGGACTCCTCAATTAATGAGTTACACAAAGTGCAATGTAATCAGTATGGGGAGAAAGGACATTAAGCGATAAGATGTGTGCCTGAAAACAGGCTGTGTTGAAAAAAAAAAAAAAAAAAAGGAACACTTCTGGGATGGACTGTCAACAGCAAACATTAAATAATGAAAATGAATGGGAAAGTGAAGAAAACATTCATGAGGAAGGACAACATGAGGCTGGGGCAGAAGGTAAAGTATGTAAAGAAGATACTGTAGAAGAAAAAATATGGAAGGGACAAATGAGGAGAGAGAGTGCATGCAGGAGGAGAGATCAGGAGATGGGATTGATACCAATAATTTATGAAATTCTAGCCAGTCAAAAATCTGATTCTGAGGATCATGGATTATTTACAACCCAGGAAAATATTCAATTGGGAAATTAATAAAAATAAGAACATTAAAATTTAAAAAATATCTCCCCTATGCTTAAAGAAAAAGCAACAACTTTAAAATAATATTTTAAGGAAGATAGGGATACTGGCATGGTATGCTAAATGTGATGTGGATGTTATTCTGTTAGGGGATGCAAGATGAGGAATGACTGCAACAGAAAAATTGTGGGGTGAAAATATAATCTGTAACCTAGGAAGTGAAAGTTGTTCTGGAGTGGCTGTGTTGGGTACAAAAAACAATGAATATGTTAGATTATAACACTGGTATGGATGGAAAGACTAACTGTTGTGGATGTGAAGTAGAGAGAATAGCTTTATACAATTATAGCATTATATGCATATTAGAACTAACAATGAAAGAGAGAATATATTTCATTAAATATTTGACTGTGGTGCTTAACATGGAAATTATAATTGCAGGGGACAAACTGAGTTAAGGGAAAGATATAAAAAGAAAGAAAAATGTAAAACAAAATACAGGAAGTGATAAAATATAGTACATTATCTCTGTAAAACAAAAGTCAATGGACTTATGAAAAAGGGTACTTGGATATGAAATTGATTATTCTGTATTACTGAAAGGCTTGAGGTAGCAGATGATACAGCTGCGACAAGTTTTTTTTTGGAGCATTTAGCAATATTGATTGAGGTGTTGGAAGAAAGGGAGTACATTAAAATAGGAAAGAGAATGAAGAGAATAAAGGAGAAATTATGGCAAGAAAATGGAGACAGTAAAGCATCACAGTTAAGGAAGGCTCGTATAGTCATGAATAACTTCTAGAAAAACTGGTCCGAAGGGTGGACAGAATTTAAAAAAAGCATAAAAGTGGCTTTTCCCCCAATGAGAAGATGATGTAGGAAAGGAAGAGAAAGTGATTTATGAGAAAATGTGTAGAAATGTATTAGAGACTTTAGACAATAATGTAAGACAGTATTGTGACACAGAAAAATAAATATATAAAATAAATTTAGAAAAAAATAAGGCATTAATGTTTAGGAAGAGATATTACTTACAAGGGAGAAGGGAAGAGATTATTTACAAGGGAGAATGGGGAAAGTATCTGAATATTTGGACAAAACAGTAAAGAATTATATTGTTATAGTGATGGAAATGAAAAATGTAAAAGTTGAGGTGAAAAGAACACAAGCAAATTATGAGTATTGTAAAATTTACACGTCTATTATTAGTGTGGAAAATATGTAGAAAAGTAAAAAGATGGAAAATTAAGAGAGCATGGAAAACAAAAAAATTTCCGGAATGAGTTGAGAAAAAAAATTGAAAAACTAATTACTATTAGTGAATTAGATGAAGCACTTAGGAAAGTAAATGTTTATTCAGTATCAGGCCCTGATGGTATAGAGTATGGAATGGATTGAAAGAGAATATTTTGTAAATATACTGAATAAATGGTTGAAGGGGGGTTTGCTTATGAAGAGTTACTTAGTGGGATATTAAAATTTGCATGAAAGATAAGAATGAAATAAAAAATGGAGACCCATCATGGTAAATAACATTATATAACTTGTATAACATTTTTAGGAGAATAACACAGAGGAGAACAGAAGGATGAGGGGCATTATGGAAGAAAGTACATATAGTATCAAAGGGAATACAAGTCAAGCATTGTTATTGGCTGTGACAGAAACTGTGGGCGATGATGCAAGTAAAAGGGAAAATGCAAAACTTATGGCAGGTGATTTTAGAAAAGCATTTAATACAGCAGGAAACGATACTTTGAGGGATGTTATGGAGATGTACGGAACAGGCAATAGAATTAGGAATGTGTGTGTGTCAGCATTTCAACATAATAGAGGGAGTGTGTTAGTGAACAGGTGGTTGACTAAAGAAATATGCATGAAGTGTGGTATAAGACAAGGATGGCCCATGACTGGAATATTGTTTGCACTGGTAATGAATATGATAGTAAAGTAGCTTATAAAATGAAAGATGACAGATATGTGATGTAGTGATTACTGATTACAGTAGCTTTGATATATGCAGACAATATGGTTGTACTTATTAGGAACAAAATATGAATGAGGGAAATGCGATTTGACTGAATGGATGTTTAAAGGAAATGGGAATGATCATGAATAAAGATAAAAGTACAGGTTTGAGCAGCATGGTGAAAACTGGGGGTGTATTTTTCACGAAATGAAGTATCTTTGCCAGAAATAAAATGATGTAGTTATGAAATAGTGGGAAGGTTTGATAAAAGAAATGAAAGAAATGTCTTCTTTGTAGGACATACAGATTTGCATTCAGGAAAAAAAGTTTATCTGGTGAATTTGGTATTAATTGGAAAAAAGGATATGTCAAATGTTTATATCATTCCAGAAAAAACTGAAAACGAAATTGTGCAAATTATGTTTTCTTTCATGTGGGATTCAAAATTAAAGCCAGTGAAAAGAGGTGTGTTGTATACGAGTGAAGATGGAGGATTGGGGTTACTAAATCCAGTTGTTCATTCTGCTTCTTTAATCTTGTATGAAATATTAAAGTGGGCAAAGGAAGAGGATGAGCATTTAATAGTGAGAATGTTTAAATTTAAGTACAAAACATTCTCAGAAATGACAAGAAAAAGAAAATGTAAATGAAAGAATACTAATATTGAAAATAAAAATCGATTATAGAAACAATACTGTTATGTAAATCAGTGGTAAAGTTTACAAAAAGAAGTGATTAAAGCCATTGAAGTGAGGACAAAGTGGTGTATCAAGACAGAGTGTCAGGATGTCCTACAAAGACTAGTAATAAATAAGTTACTAATAAAGAGGAATATGCCATATAAAAAGAAAGTTGAGTGTTTATTTTGTGGTGAGGAAGAAACAACAAGGTATATCTTTTTGAAATGTAAAAGAATGGTAAAACTCTGGAAAATGTTATGTGAAAACTTTTTTTTTGAAAATGTTAATGGCATACAATACAGATATGAATATGATTATGTATGAATATTATGAAGAATAAAAAGAAAGAATATTCAAAACGAGTACATAAGAATAGTATGTAATAAGGGTTAGTGGAATGAAAGACTAAACAAATGTTGTTTAATGGGAAATTGATTATGGCAGATATAGTAAAAAACAGATTTTGGCTGTAGAAGAGAGAGTGGGGATCAATTATAGAAGAACAATCAGTATTTTATAAAAATGATAAACAGTGAAAAAAGTAGAAATGTGTATAAATATGCCTGTAAGCATGTGCATTTTGTAAATATGTAAATAAAGTTTTTAGGTTGTGTTTAAGGACCCTACTCTTTTCAACAGGTGTCATGGGATCTTTTACATTCACCCAAGGTACCACCAACTCAAGCAGACTGCCTCACTGTGAACATCTCATTTGAAGGATGACACACTCAAGAGTGCAGCACTCACCTTACGGTACACAGCAGTGTTGGCATTCCCTCTATGTGGTATGGGAACAGAACCCACAACCTTCTGCACCAAAGGCAAGTATGCTATTGCACCGCTGACACAGCTAAGGACTATATACATGTAAGGTTTAGTTTTATTCATTATGATGATCACTGAGCTAATAGCTGTTTTTAGGTGTATCACTTCATTAAAATTGACATTCCATGTCCAGACACAGTTTGCTGTGCAGTAAAAAGATGTGGCATTATTAAGGTTCATATTACACTGTTGATTGGCCTGATCATTTGTAGCCTAGCCACTAAAATCCTTCCAACTACTTAACTTTTGTTAAAGACAAATACCAGCACTTACTCCCCTTTCTACAAGGAATAGAAGGGACAAACATGGGGTTGATTTACAGTTTCCCATACACTTGTCAAGGTTATGTTTGAAGATGGTCAAGAAGCTATTTTGCTTAACATAAAGGTGATGTCTGCAGAGGACAGGAGTTTTGAAAGTAATGGACAGATATGGCAGGCCTTACACAAAATTGCAGAGTTGAAAAACTAACCATAAAGAGAGTTGTAATTCACATGCAATACTCTGGGATCTACTGCTACTGCATTCAGTATGCTAATAGTGTGAAGTTTTCAACCAGCAGCAAGCGGCAGGGGTAAATACCTCCCTGCAATTCAGAAATCACCCACTTAAAAGGGATGTCTAAACTTAATTCAAAAGGTAAGGAAATGCATTATAAATTCAAGCCAAGCTTAATCAGCCCAGAAAAGCAGGAAATAAGACTCTTTTGCACAGTTTTGCATAATTACAATTGTTTGCAATATAGTCATGTTACCAGAGTATTGTATTCATTTGTTTAAAACCTCCAAACTGTAAATCTGACCATGCTGGTTTGAAATAACTTCAGGCTCCCATAAAGGCTGCAAGTGAATGTGCTTCAAGATACAAGAAAAGCAAGCTAAAGAGAATACATCCAACAGTCTAAGTGACATCAGCAGCTTGTGTTTTCAAGCAAAGCAATATGCAAGACTAGTCAAGGTAGCCATGGCTTTGTGGAACGAGGAATTATTGATGTGCTCAGTGTTCTCAAACATGGGGTAAAATAAACTGCTACATCTTGAAGCTAACCTCAGAGAGCCAACAGATCCAGCAACTACCTTTAATACAGACTACAGTGATCAGACAAAAAGTAATACTGTTAAATGGCATAAAACCAACATAATATATTAAAGTTCCTGGCAATCAGAAAAAATAAATAAAACATAGCAACTAAAATAGTGCATGTAGTAACCCACTAAAGGGGTGAGCTCAGCACTAAGGTTTACTGTAACCAGAATGTGTGGTGCAGGATGCCAAAAACCTTAGCATAATTGGAATGTGCAAATAAAATTAAATGCATCTTCAATCTGGCAAAGGCAAAATGGTGACATAATAGAAGCATAAATGTATTGGTGCTGGACTTGTCCATAATAGTCATAACCACGGCTGAAAATTCACTTGAGTTACGTTAAATATGTATTTATCTAAATGATACTGCTTTTGCAGATTCACATCTGGAGGGCATGGTGCAGTCCCGATCCAGAAACTATGACAATTACACAAATCGCACAAAGTGGTCAGATAGATCTTCTGAAAGCTTCAATATATATTCCACCTCCTCCTTTAGTTTGTTTGTTTTAGTCCAAAAAACTTTATAAACGGTCACTGAACTTGCAAAGCAAATACCAATAAATAAACAGACAAACAAAGCATCAAATTTTAGTAATTCTATGAATTTACCCTGACATGAATGGTAATCAGCTCACAAGAATTATTTTCCTTTACATTACACAGATTGACGCAAATGATAGCCAATATCAACAAAATACACTCCGCTACAAACACCGATAATAAATATCAATGTCAAACTTTCAAATCTACAAAATTTGTAGCAAATGACATGAATGACCATTGCCCTCTAAAAGCAGTCCTGTCATTCAAAAAAGTACAGTTGTGTACACTTACTATAAATGTAGATGTTGGAGTGTATTCACTGCTGCAGTCATCACATTTGGGTTATCTGCCTGCAGGTAGCCCTCAGCCGGCCTGAATACCAGTGTCTTTGGATTTCTGCGTCTGATGCTCTCTCTTCTTCCATGACGTCAGGTCGTCAGGGGTATAAAACATGCAGCCGACACCATTACATCAGTTTATCCTGCCCCAGATGTCAGGTGCCCCCACAACAGGAAGCAATTATATGGTATGGTACACCTCCATCAAAGCAAATACACCAGAATAAATAAATATACCAAACAAGAAGGAAAGGTAGAGCCAAAAGAAGTCAGGGGGCTGGAGGGAAGGTAACCAGGAGTGCAAGAGTGAATACACTCAAACATCTACATTTACGGTAAAGTGTACACAACTGTACAATATTCTTTGTTTTTCACTGTTGCAGTCATCACATTTGGGTTGATTCCCAAAGGTAAGGAAGGGAGGAGGAAGTTAAAAGAGCATTGGGGCCAGCTATTAAGCTCTGCAAGACTGCAGTGGCAAATCCAGCTCTGGATTTAGAAAAGATAGGCATGTGGTAATGCTTAGTGAAGGTATGTACAGAGCTCCAGGTAGCAGCTTCTAGGATGCCCCTGGTAGAGACTCCTCTGAGAAGAGTCGCAGAGGTAGATGCAACCCTGGTGGAATGTGATCTTATCCCGTGTGGGGTAGGTTTTCCATGGTGTTTGTAGCAGAAATGAATGCAGTGGGCTATCCATTTGGAAATGGTTTGCTTAGAAATGGCCTTCCCCTCTGCCCCTGCAGCAAAGCCAACTAGCAGCTCGTTGCGGTAGCAGGCCCCTGCCCACCAAAGGAACTCTTGTCTTCATACAAGGAATGATAGAAATCATTGTTTCCAGGTCCTGAGAATGTTGACACCATACGCTTTTCAGATACCATTGGAGTTTCCTCATATGTAGTCTTGCATAAGGAATTAGTAGAATGCAAGAGGCCATGAACCCCAGGGCTTGCAGTATTTTCCTTGCAGATAGCTGGGGTTTTGTGACCAATAGTCTGAAGTAGGTTGTCAAATAAACATGTTTCTCGGGAGTGAGGAATGCCATCTGAGAAGTTGTGTTCAAGCTTGCTCCCAAGAATACAATCTGTTGGCAGGGTACTAGGTGAGATTTCTTTTAGTTGATTGTGTACCCCAGTGAGGTTAGAAGATTCTTTACAAATGACAGGTGTTGTAAAAGCAAGTCCTGGCTTTCTGCCTGAATCAGACAATCGTCCAAGTATGGGTAAATCTGAATCTTTCTCTGCCTGCAAAATGCAATGGCTGGAGCTAGACATTGTGAATACCCTGGGCACAGTAGATAAGCCAAAGGGAAGTGCAGATAACAGCCCTGAAGTGTAGGTATTTCCTGCAAGATTCCCTTATTGGGATGTGCAAATAAGCTTAAAGTCTAGAGTTGCCAGCCAGGCATCCTTGGCTAACATAGGAAGAAGCTGTTGAAGAGTTAGCATTTTGAATTTTGGAACCACCAGAAAGTTGTTGAGAATACAGAGGTCCAGGATAGGACGCCAGGAGTTGACTTTTCTGGGTACCAGAAAAAGTCTTGAATAAAAACCTTGTCCCCTTTGTTCTGCTGGGACAGGTTGAATAGCCCCAATACAGAGAAGAGAGAGAAAGTACAGTTGTGTACACTTACCATAAATGTAGATGTTAGAGTGTATTCACTGTTGCACTTTTGGGTTATCTGCTTGCAGTAGCCCTCAGTCGGCCTGATTAACAAAGTCTTGGGTCCTGCGTCGGTTGCTGTCCCTTCTTCCATGACGTCAAGTCGTCAGGGGTATAAAACATTCAACCAATGCCATTACATCAGTTTTTCTTGTCCCAGATGTCAGGTGCCCCCTTAATGGGAAGCAATTAATTCTATACATATACAAGGTTAAACCTCCAACAAAAAAAGCAAAAACACCAAAAAAACTGAAAAAAGAAAAAAACAGAGTACCCGCAAACTACAACATAGGAGGTAATCCCCTGAATTCTGAAGAAGAAATAAGGGATTCTAGGGGCCCAAGTAGACAGCCAGCTTTCCTTTGAAAACCATGTTGCCAAAGTGGTTAGAAAATCCTTCTATGTGACCCATCTGATCACAAAAGGGTTTGCATCAAGATCTAAGTATGTAATGGTGCCCCTCTACTCTTCCCTTATCAGACCCATTATTGAGTACAATGCACCAATTGGAATGTACCTGGCTAGACATCTTTAGCAGCTGGAAAGACCACAGGGGTACCTAACCAAGAGGATTACTGGCCTCAAACAGTTGCCCTACGCAGCACAATTGAAAAGGCTAAGACTGTTCTCTGTTGCATACCACTTTCTCAGAGGCGATCTCTGTCTAACGTACAGAGCCATGTCCAACCCAGAATTGTTGAACATGCTCCATCTTAGCAACACCAAATCTACTCTAGCTACACGCTCTAGGGATATAAACCTCAACACAAAAATGAATAGAACATACTGGAGGGATATACTCCCTTCGCAGAGACTTTCCTTACTATGGAACAGGGTCCCGATCTACATAAGACAGAGCCCCTCACTATCACTCTTCAAGAGGAACCTTGATGAGTTGATGGGTAACAAAGTTCACACCGGGGATCACACCAACAGCACTACTAGATAGGGGCCAAGTGTACTAGCTGCTAGTACAAGGGTCTAGGGAACTACTAAAGGGGCGGTGAATGCCGCACAAAGTGGCTGGGCTAATATATGCCTTCGGGCAGATAGCCCAGTACCAACCTATGAACCAAAAAGCTTTTGAAGATAGTAAAAGGTATATCCAAAAAAGAAGGGGGCCGGAGGGAGGGTAACCAGGACTGCAACAGTGAATACACTCTAACATCTACATTTACGGCAAGTGTACACAACGGTACTATCCACATCCCGCCCCCACCCCAAACAAAAAAGACCATAGTGAAGAACTTCTCTAAAGCAAACTTCACACTACTCAAGACTGGTGTGGTATCCTTCAAGGCCCCTGAGCCAGTGGAAACCACAACCCAAGCTGCGGAAGCCCTTACAAATGCCTTCTATGAACACCTCCAGGACTGCATGGATCAGGCAATCCCAAATAAAACCAAGACTCTTTCCACAAAGGGCAAACGTCCAGTCTGGTGGACCCCAGCCATTAACAAACTTTACAATAAGAGGAGAAAGCTATTACATGATAGAACAAAATCCATAAAAGGGAAGTCACCCCCTGATCATTATTAGTAAAAAAATACGAGCACTCATAAAATCAACTAAGGCCAATTTTGAGAGAAAAATTGCCATTGATTCAAAGGACAATCATAAGGCCTTTTTCAGCTATGTTAGGAACCTGGGTGGAAACTCCCAGATATGCTCAGAATTAGTCCAAAATGATACAAAAATCACTGAACCCACAGACATTGCCAACATACTGGCAGACAGGTTCAGTGCAAACTTCACCCCTCTCCCCAAAGGAGAGATAACTATCCCAGCCGAGTGTAGCCTCCCGGACATCTCAAATGCGCAGGTGAAAGCTGCTCTCTCTAAAGCTAAAAACACAGCATCAATGGGACCGGATGGTGTCCCTGGCTGTGTGCTACACGAGCTAAATGAGGAATTAAACCCGCACATAAGGCAGCTGTTTAATCTCAGCCTTACCACAGGATACGTGCCCAAGGAGTGGCGTGACGGCAACTGTGGTCCCACTCCACAAAGGCGGCACCTCACGGACCCTGGTAATTACCGCCCATAAGCTTAACAAGTCTAGTCTGCAAAGCTATGGAGAGGATCATAATGGAGCTCATAAACAAAGATATAGGGACTTGCAGACATTGGACCCGACCCAGTTTGGCTCTGTCAAGGGAAGATCATGCCTTTTGAACTTGGTCGACTTCTTCGAAACAGTCACCAAGGCCATTGATGAGGGAAAGGCAGTCCATACAGCCTACCTTGACCTTGCAAAGGCTTTCGACACAATACCCCACTCGGGTATTGTAGAAAAACTTACCAGCTTAAATGTAAACCCATATGTCACAAGATGGGTTGCAAACTGGCTTAAGGACAGAACCCACAGGGTTAGAGTTGCTGGCTGTGTCAGACTCCAAGCCGGTCACAAGTGGTGTCCCACAGGGCTCGGTCCTTGGCCCCCTATTGTTTGGCATCTACTTCTCAGAAGTACAGGCCAACATGGGGGGACCTTGGCTGACAAAGTTTGTAGTCGACTGCAAACTGGGCCATAGTGGAAAGTGCATCGGACACGGATATCCTTCAGAAGGGACTCACGGAAACAAATAGCTGGTGCCAGAGCCATGGCCTGAAGTTAAATGCCAAAAAATGTATAGTCATACCCTTCGGGAAAAACAAGGTAACCCCAAGCTACCATATAGGTGGCAATCCACTAAGCACAGAAGAGGTTATCAGGGACCTGGGGACCCAGGTTGACAGTGGCCTTTCTTTTGACACTCACGTTGCTAAAGTGGTTAGAAAGACCTTCTACATTGCCCACCTGATCATGAAGGGATTCACATCCAGATCTAGTGAGGTCATTGTTCCCCTGTACTCTTCACTTATCAGACCAATGATAGAGTACAATGCCCCATTCGGGATGTATCTCACCCGACATCTGCAGCAATTGGAGAGACCCCAAAAGTTCCTCACCAAAAGGATAAAGGGACTCCAAAATCTGTCATATGCTGCCAGATTGAAGAAACTCCAGCTCTATTCAGTCACATACCGTCTGCTCAGAGGTGACATGTGCCTGACATACAAGGCCATGTCCAACCCGGAATTAATGGACATGCTCCACCTCAAAAAATCCAAATCCACCAAAACCACTAGAGCAAGTGACTTAAACCTTAGCACGTATATAAATAGGACATGCTGGAGGGATAGATTTAACACTCAGAGACTCCCTATGCTGTGGAATAAAATCCCGGTCCATGTGAGGCAGAGCACCTCGCTGACTCTGTTCAAGAGAAATCTAGACCTGTGGATGGGAGATCATAGGTTTACCCCGGGAATCATCTCTGTGTCACTGCTGGACAGAGGCACAACAAACTAATGGGCACAGTATTTTTTCATATAAGGGGTGGCGTAAGCCACAAAAATTTGGGCTAGGCTTATAAATGCCTTAGGGCAGATAGCCTAGTATAAACCTATGAACCTATGAACCTATGAACCTATGTTCTTCTTGTTTCACTGTTGCGGTCATCACTTTTGGATAGATTCCCAAAGCTAAGGATGGGTGGAGGAATTTAAATAGAATTAGGACCCGATAAAAGGCCCTGCAAGACTGCAGTGGCAAAGCCAGCTCTGGATTTAGAGAAACCAGGTAGATGGTAATGCTTGGTGAAAGTATGTACAGAACTCCAGGTAGCAGCTTCTAGGATGTCCCTGGTAGGGACGCCTCTGACAAAGGCTGTAGAGGTAGATGCAGCCCTGGTAAAGGGGATCTGATCCCCTGTGGGATAAGTTTTCCATGGTGTTTGTAGCAAAAATGAATGCAATAGCCTATCCATTTGGAAATGACTTGCTTTGAAACAGCCTTCCCCTCTGCCCCTGCAGCAAATGCCACCAGTAGTGGATCAGATTTCCTTTGAGGTTTAGTTCTGTCCAAGTAGAATCTAAGTTGCCTGTGCACGTCTAAGGAGTGCAGAATCCATTCCCCTTTATTCTGTGGATGAGGAAAGAAGGTTGGCAAATGTATGGACTGATTAAGGGCCACACTGGATACCACCTTGGGCATGAAGGAGGGACAACCTGTCGGCATGAAAGATGATGAAAGGCTCCACTGCCATGAGGGCCTGTAATTCAGATACCCTTCTTGCTGAAGTGATTGCCAAAAGGAAAGCTGTTTTACAAGAAAGGAATTTTAAGTCCGCAGTGGCAGCTGGCTCGAAAGGAGGAAGGGTGAGCTTTTCCAATACAAAGTTGAGGTCCCAGGCTGGAGTTGGAGCTCTCCTGGGTGGTCGTAGATTTTTGGCCCCTACCAGGAAAGTACAGTTTTGTACCTACCATAAATGTAGATGTTAGAGTGCTAATACAGCTGCAGTCAAAACAGATGGGTTCTCCTGCCGTCAGGCGGGTCCTCGGTCAGCCGAATTCCAAAGTCTAGGTCCGGCGTCGGTTGTCGTCGCTTCTTCCCTGACGTCAGTGCGACAGGGGTATAAAGGAACCAGCCGACGCCATTTTCTTCAGTTTTTCTTGCCCCAGATGTCAGGTGCCCCCAGAAGGAAGGCAATAATAAAATTGTGTGATAATGCAGTGCTATATAATCAAAATACAGTAGTTGCAAGCAAATACATCATAAATGAAAACCCCAATCAGGTTGTATGAGGATGTGTTAGCCTATATGCCTGCCCCAAGAGGGGAAGGAGGGAGGGAAACCTGGACTGCAGCTGCATTAGCACTCGAACATCTACATTTATGGCAGGTACAAAACTGTACTATGTTCATCGTGCATACAGCTGCAGTCATAACAGATGGGTAGAATCCCAAAGTTAGGAAAGGGGTGGTAGGCACTAGTTGGAACTAGGAGGAGCCAAAATGCCCTGCAATACTGCAGTGGCAAAGCCTGCTCTAGATGTGGAGTATAATGGTAGGTTGTAGTGCTTGGAGAAGGTATGCACAGAACTCCAAGTGGCTGCTTCTAAAATATCCTTGGTAGGAACTCCTCTGAGGAAGGCTGCAGAGGTGGCTGTGGCCCTGGTGGAATGAGTTCTAATGCCTGTAGGAACAGTTTTGCCATGAAAGGAATAGCAAAAGCGTATGCAGTGGGCTATCCATTTTGAGATTGTCTGTTTGGAAATTGGTTTCCCTTGAGCTCCTACCGCATAGGCCACAAAGAGCGGTTTTGATTTTCTGAAAGGCTTTGTTCTGTCCAAATAATAACGCAGCTGTCTGTGGATGTCCAAGGAATGTAGTAATCTCTCCCCTTTGTTTTGAGGATTAGGATAAAAAATAGGTAAATGTATGGCCTGATTTAAAGCTACCCTGGATACCACTTTAGGCATAAAGGACGGGTTGGTTCGTAAGGAAACTCTGTCCTGATGGAAGATAAAAGGCTGGACAGCCATGAGAGCCTGTAGTCCTGAAACTCTACGAGCTGAGGTGATAGCCAGAAGGAAAGCGGTTTTCCAAAACAAATATTGCAAATCTGATGAGGCAGCTGGCCCAAAAGGAGGCAAGGTCAATTTTTCCAGAATGAAATTCAGATCCCAAGCAGGTATTGGTCGTTTCCTTGGAGGCCTTAAATTCTTAGCCCCTCTGAGGAACTGTCTTAAGAGAGGGTGAGAGAATAAAGGTGGATCAGTGTTGTATTCTGCAGAAATGGCTGAGGCATGTATTTTGATGGAGGAGAAAGTAAGTCCACTGCTTAGCAGTTCAGCCAAATATTGTAGTATTTGAGGTAAATTCAGTTTTCCAGGATCCTGGCCCTTTTTCTCATTCCAGACACAAAAACGTTTCCATTTTGCAGAGTAAGCTTTTCTAGTTGATGGCCTTCTGGCCTCCAAAATGACATCCTGCACCTCCTTGGAGAGTAGGGCCTGTTGAGATGCTAAGGAATCTTCCATGCGGCTAGATTGAGTGTTTTTAGCTGGCTGTGAGAGTTTTGAAACTGTGCTGAGTCAGAAGAAGAGGCATTAGAGGCAGGGTCCATGGTGGGGAATGCGTCAGGCTCCTCAGGAGTGGGTACCAGTGTTGCCTTGGCCAGTCCGGAGCAATGAGAATCATCTTTGGTCTGTCTGCTTTGGTCTTTAATAGAACTTTGGGCAGCAGAGGAAGAGGAGGGAAGGCATAAACGGTCATTGATGTCCAACTGAAAGAAAGAGCGTCCACTCTCCAGGCCTTTGGATGGAAGATCCTTGAGCAGAATTTTGTCAATTGATGATTCTTGTGGGAGGCAAAGAGATCTATGTCTGGCCTTCCCCATTGGATTATTTCTGTAAAAACTTTTGGATGCAATTTCCATTCATGTGGATCTGTCATATTCCTGCTTAGGTTGTCTGCCAGCGTGTTTTCCTTGCCTGGCAAGTACTGTGCTTGTAGTTCCATTTGTAAGTCCATGGCCATGTTCCAAAGTGACATGGCCAGTCTGCATAGGGGGTAAGAATGTGTTCCTCCCTGTTTGTTTATGTACCACATGACTGTGGTGTTGTCCGTTCTTAATAATTGACCTGGTTGTAGAAGGTCCTTGAAACCTTTCATAGCATTTATTACTGCTAGCATTTCTTTTTGATTGATGTGAAGGTGCTTTTCTTTTTGGGACCATTTGCCCTGAATGCACCGATCTGTCATGTGCGTCCCCCAGGCGTAGTCCGAGGCGTCTGTTGTGATGACTTGATTTGCTTGAGGCTTGCTGAATGGAAGACCTGTGTTTGTTTGACATGCTTGAGCCCACCACAGAAATTCCTTTTGCAGACATGGAATTAGTGGTATTATTGTTTCCAAACTATGGCTGTGTTGAGACCATACGTTTTTTTAGGTACCATTGTAGTTTCCTCATATGCAGCTTTGCACATGGGATTAGTAAGATGCAAGATGCCATGACTCCCAGAGCCTGCAGGATTTTCCTTGCAGTTAGCCTGGTGCAATTTGCTAGTGTTCTGAAGTATTGTATTAGTTGCCCCTGCTTCTCTGGCGTGAGGTAGGCCATCTGGGTGTTTGTGTCCAAATTGGCACCCAGGAAAATTATCTTCCGAGAGGGTATTAGCCTTGATTTCTTTTTGTTGACTGTGTATCCCAGAGATTTCAATAACATTATTACATAAGCCGGATGTTTCAGAAGAATGTGCTTGCTGTCTGCTTGGATCAGGCAGTCGTCCAAATAGGGATATATTTGTATCCCTTGAAGTCTGCAGTAGGCAATTACTGATGCCAGGCATTTCTTGAATACTCTGGGCGCAGTAGATAAGCCAAAGGGCAATGCAGAGAATTGATAATGGGTTGAACCTGCAAGAAATCTGAGGTACCTTCTGCAATTTTGTCTGATTGGGACATGCAGGTATGCCTCCTTGAGGTCCAATGTTACCAGCCAAGACTCCTTGCCCAGCATGGGAAGAAGTTGCTGTAGAGTGAGCATCTTGAATTTTGGTACGAGTAGAAATGTGTTTAGGATGGATAGATCCAAAACAGGTCTCCAATCTTTTCCCTTCCTTGGCACCAGAAATAGCCTGGAATAGAAACCTTGACTTTGTTCATGCGTAGGTACCTCTTGAATAGCTTTCATGTTTATGAGATCTGTAATTTGCTTTTGTGCCTCTGTCCTTTGATTGTGTGGCAGGTTTGGCATGCCTCTCATTTTTGGAAGGGTGTGAAAATGGAATTTGTAGCCTCTGTTTATAATGTCCAGGATCCATTTGTCCTTTGTGACAACATGCTAATTTTTTTAAAATAATGCCAGCTTTCCTCCTAAGGGGGCTGCCATTTGAAACCTGGTTGGCATGCAAAGGGGAAAGTCATTGGGTTTGCTTTCTGAAAGATTGCGAGTTGTCCTCACCACATCTTTGTGTAGGAGCTTGCCATTGTCTGCCTCTATACGAGCCTTGGGATTGTCCTCTGCCCCTCAGACACCTGTATCTGCCTCTTTGGGGTCTGTCTGTGGCAGGAAAGGACCAGTTTTTGGAAGGCCAATTTCTACTAAAACGTGGGGGTTGAACCTGTAGAAATTCTCACAGTTTGCATTGATTTAGCCTTTTCCTCTATTTTCCTTAATACCTCCTCAGCATTAGCACCAAATAGTACATCCTTTTGAAGAGGGGTGTCTAGTAATTTAGCTTTGACATGATCAGGCAAGGCTTGTTCCTTGAGCCAGGCATGCCTACATATGACTGATCCTGTAACAGCAGCTCTACATGAGGCCTCTAGAGCATCAAAACCACATTGTAAGGTATCCTTACCCACTTGTTCTGCACTATACATCAAATCCTGCAACTCCTTCAAGTCTGGTTGTTCAGGTTGTGACATTTTACTCTTCAATTGTGATAAAAACTGTTGGTATTTTAGCATATGAAACTGACAGTTTAAGGCCCTCATGGATAAGGTAGCCGAGGTGTATACCTTTTTTCCCCACCTTTCTAAGGATCTGGAATCTCTCTCGGAAGGCAATGGATTTTTGGCAATGGAGGCCTTAACTCCCTTGGGGCCCTGTGAGATGGTTCCTGGGTCAGCAGCATGGCTTTTGTAAAGAAATTGGTGTGAGTCAGGAACCCTGTAGTACCTGTTAGGCTTAACTGGAGCTGGAGGTAGAGAGTCCGGGTTAAGGCAGGCCTCCGAGTAAACATCATCTAGTATGTTCAAGACAGGAGGTATAGCCAGAGGCCTATGCTGAGGTAAGAAGAGAAATTCCCTGAGCCTTTTCTTGGAATCTGAATAATCCTGGCCTTCCCAGTGGAAGTGTTCCCTTAAGGTATGCAAAGTTTCCCCAAATGAGTAATCCTCAGGGGGGGGGATACAGAAGGGATGGACTCCTCTGCATCAGAATCTTCAAAAGGGGAGGAAGAATGTTCCTCATCAGAGTGCTCTGAAAGAATGGAGCCCTGATCAGAGGAGGAGGAAATCTTCCTCCACTCTGGGCCTTTTGTCCAGTGGGGGTTGAGAGCCTCTGATTAGAGTAATTAAATCCTCAGCCATTTTAAGCATCTGTTTCTTAGGCATGGGGCCTGGAGATGGCCCCTGTGTAGCTGGTCTCTTAGGGTGCATGGTTGCTTTAGACTTTGTGAAAGCCTTGATGGAGAAAGAAGAGGAAGGTCTGAAGACACCTTGAGTGGAGGTGGACCTGTCCACATTCTGAGTTTCAACGCCAAGAGTGGCTTCGGTATCTGTAGTCGGGGTGTGGGCCGAGGAGCCTGTGACCTCGGGCACAGGAGACACCGTCAAAGAAGTGTCGTCAGTAATCAGGGGCTGCGTAGGCGCCTCACTGAGAACCGGACCACATGTAGTTAGCTTTGGCGTGGTGTCGGTAGAGGCCGCGGACCTCGTGTGTCGGTCCTTGTCTTTGCGTTTTTTTAGACAAAACCGGAGTCGGAGTATCCGACGACATAGTATAGTTAAATGCTTTTCCAAAATAATGCTGGGCGAACTCCGCCCGATGCTTAATAGCGCGTTTGTTGAATGTAGCACAAAAACGACAGACCGAGACGTTGTGGTCTGGGCCTAAACAAGGTATACAGAGGGAATGGAAATCCTTATGCGGTATTTGCTTCCCACAAGAAATACAATTATTAACTTTGTCTGACATCGGTCAGAGGCAAGAAAAGTTTCCCCAACAGGGTACTTAGCTTTTAAGAAGACTTTGGTTTCCAGATTTCGTAATTTCAGGAGCTGGCCAACCGGCACTTGCGAACTGTTTCTGCTTCGGGCACCGCGCGGCAAGAAAGACTGAAGAAAATGGCGTCGGCTGGTTCCTTTATACCCCTGTCGCACTGACGTCAGGGAAGAAGCGACGACAACCGACACCAGACCTAGACTTTGGAATTCGGCCGACCGAGGACCCGCCTGACGGCAGGAGAACCCATCTGTTATGACTGCAGCTGTATGCACGATGAACATCTGCTTAAGCAGTGGATGAGGGAAGAGGGGTGGTTCTGTTTTATAATGAGCTGAGATGGCTGAGGTGTGAATTCTGATGGAGGAGAAAGACAGGCCCTTATGAAGCATCGTATTGTAAAATCGGAGGTAAATTGGGCACTGTTGTGCTTATCCCTTGACGTTGGTTCCAGGCACAGAATCTTTTCCATTTTTCAGCGTAAGAGACTTTCTGGTACTGGGCCTCCTTGTCTCTAAAATGATATCCATCACTGGTTTACTGAGGGATGGTGAAGGAGAAATTATGTAATTAGCCAGGCTGCTAAATTCAGTGTTTGAAGTGGAAGATACAGAATTTGGTTCTCCTGCTGAGACAATAGAGTATGAGTCTGAGGCAGGTGCCATGGAGCCCACAGTGACGCACTGCGCAAGAGGGAGTACCAGTGTTGGCGTGGCCAGTCTGGTGCAATCAAAATCGTCCTTGGTTTGTCTTGTTAGATATTTAGTAGTACTTTGGAGAGCAGAGGCAGAGGAGGAAAGGCATAAACTGATAGGTTTTTCCAGCTGAAGGACAGAGCATCCACTTTCCAAGCTTTTTGTGGAGAGTCCTTGTGCAGAATTTGTCCAACTGATAGTTTGGAGGGAGGCAAACAGGTCTATATCTGGGCTCCCCCATTTGCTTGTCAACATGTTGAAAATCCTTGCTTCCAGTTTCCACTCATATGGGTACATGAGGTTTCTGCTTAGTTCGTCTGCCAGTGTATTTAGTTTTCCTGGCAGGAATTGAGCTTGTAAATGTACTTGATAGCTCAGGGCTGTGTTCCACAATGCCATGGCTAGTCTGCAAAGGAGTTAAGAATGTATACCCCATGCTTGTTTATGTACCACATAATGGTGGTGTTGTCCATCTTTATCATTAATTGTCCTGGAAGAATGTGGTCCTTGAAGGCTGTCAGAGCATTCTGTACAGCTAACATTTCTTTTTGACTGATATGCAGGTGCATTTGACTTGGGTTCCATTTGCCCTGAATACACTTCCCTGCCAGGTGGGCCCCCCATGCATAGTCTGATGCATCTGTTGTTAAGGTTTGGGCAGCAGGGGGTAGTGTGAATGGCAGTCCCCTGTTTTGGTGGCAGGCCTCTGCCCACTAAAGGAACTCTAGGCGTAGGCAAGGTATGACAGGAATCATTGCTTCTAGATCCTGTGAATGTTGACACCATAGGCTTTTGAGATACCATTGTCGTTTCCTCATATGCAGCCTTGCATTTGGAATTAGAAGAATGCAGGAGGCCATGAACCCCAAGGCTTGCAGTATTTGCCTTGCAGATAACTGGGTTTTTGTGGCCACTTGTTTGAAGTAGGTTGTCAAATGAATCCGTTTCTCTGGCGTGAGGAAAGCCATCTGGGAAGTTGCATTCAAGCTTGCTCCCAGGAATATAATTTGTTGACAGGGTACCAGGTGTGATTTATTTTCATTTATGGTGTACCCAGACAAGTGGGTACCCTTTGAACAAAGGCCAGATGATTCAAAAGTATGTCCTGGGTTTCTGCCTGAATTAGACAATCGTCCAGATACGGGTATATTTGAATATTTCTTTGCCTGCAGAATGCAATGACTGGAGCTAGGCACTTTGTGCAGACCCTGGGCGCAGTAGATAAGCCAAAGGGCAGTGCAGAGAACTGATAGTGCATGTAGTCTGCTTTGAAGCATAGGTATTTTCTGCAAGACTCCGATAGGGATGTGCAGGTATGCTTCTTTTAAGTCTAGTGTTGCCAACCATGCATCTTTGCCTAGCATAGGAAGCAGCTGGTGAAGAGTCAGCATCTTGAATTTTGGAATCACCAGAAAGGTATTTAGAGTAGAAAGGTCCAGGATAGGATGCCATGTATTGCCTTTTCTGGGTACCAGGAAAAGTCTTGAATAGAACCCATGTCCCTTTTCCTCTTCTGGTATCAACTGAATAGCCCCCATGCTTAAGAGAGAGAGTATTTGATTTTGGGCCTCTGCCCACTGATTTGGCGGTAGATCTGGCCACCCACTTGGTGTTGGTAAGGTGTGGAAGTGAAATCTGTATCATTGGGACACTATTATTTAAAACACATTTGTCCTGGGTAATGAGTTCCCACTTTCTGGCCTGCAGACCAATCTTTCAGCCTAAAGGAGCATTCAGTTGGGAAGTGCCTGGAAGTTTTAGAAGCAAGTAATTGAGACTGTTTTCCATAGGGGGGGGTCTTACTACTCCCTGATTTGGGTGCAGAAACCCCCAACTGCTTAGTCTCATGTGTCCCCTGTGACTGAAACCTGGGGCTTCTGCTACGTCTGAGTTTGGCTTGAGAAAACCTTGAAGAGGCTGGAAAGAACCAATTCTTAGAGGGCCAGTGCCTACTAAATATAGGAGGCTGATATTTAACAGTTTGCATAGATTTAGCTTTATCTTCCATCTTTTTAAGAACTTCCTCAGCCTTGTTGCCAAACAGGTGGTTTTGATTTAAGGGAGTATCCAACAACTTAGCTTTAACATGATCAGGTAAATATTGTTCCTTAAGCCAAGCATGCCTTCTGAGCACATAACCAGAAACAGCAGCCCTGCAAAAGGCTTCTAAAGAATCAAATCCACATTGCAAAGTAGGTTTTCCAACCTGTTCAGCAGAATGCATTAAATCCTATAATTATTTATTTTCTGCACAGTCAGGAATCAACATCATTTTCTGTTTAAGCAATCCAATAACATGTTGTTGATAATTTAAGCCCTAATGGCCAAGGTTGCAGAAGTGTAAACCTTCTTACACCATCTATCCAGCATCCTACAGTCTCTTATCAGAAGGGGTAGGATTTTTAGCAGTAGAAGCCTTAATACCCTTGGGTCCCTGTGAAATAGTCTCTGGATCCGCAATAGGATTTTTAAAAAGGAACTTGTGTGAATCAGGAACCCTGTAATATCAGTCAGGTTTTCTGGGAGCAGGAGGCAAGGAATCAGGGGCCAAACTAGATTCTGAAAAAGCATCAACAATGTCTAGTACAGGAGGAATAGCTAAAGGCCTATCCCGAGGCAGGAGTAAAATTCCTAAGCCTCTTTTTTGAATCAGAAAAATCCTGGCTTTCCCAGTGGAAATGCTCCCTTGGAGTATGTAAGGTTTCACCAAAAGAAAAATCCTCTGGAGGGGAAGCAGAGGGAATAGAGTCCTCTGCATCAGAATCCTCATAAGTAGATAAGGGCAAATCCAGATCATCAGAATAATCAGAATAATCAGAAAAATCAGAAAAATCAGAATCCTGGTCACAAGATTCATAAACAACTTCAGTCCTAAGTCTCTTAGAAGGGGGATGCTGGCTTCCCCTGATTAGAGTTATAAGAACTTCAGCCATTCTTATTTGTTTCTTAGCCATAGAGGCCCGAGCATGCAGTCTGGGCGTCGTTTTTTTTTAGGCATTGTTCAAGATTTTGGCCTTAAAGAAGAAGGAGGCATCGGTTTAATATGCAAGTCCATAGGCCTGAATACACCCTCAGAAGCTGGTGCCTGCACAGCGGCTCCGGACCCATCCATGGTAGAGATATCTGCAGGTTCCATAGATGAAGCATCTCGTGGCATACCGGACTCTGAATGGGACTCAGTAGAGGCCTGTGAATCAGAAGTAAAGTACAGTTGTGTACCTACCATAAATGTAGATGTTAGAGTGTATTCACTGTTGCAGTCATTACACTTGGGTTATCCTGCTGGCAGGCTACCCGCAGTCGGCCAAGTTCCAAAGTCTAGGTCCGGCGTCGGTTGCTGTCACCTCTTCCCTGACGTCAGTGCGCCAGGGGTATAAAAGATGCAGCCGACGCCATTTTCTTAAGTTTTTCTTGCCTCAGATGTCAGGTGCCCCATACAGGTAGGCTGAAAAATATAGCAAAATGAAATGCATGCACAAAAATAACATTTCCTTCATCTACAAGCAAATACACCCAAAAAGGTTGTATAGGATAAAGAAGTACAGATAAGACCCAGCAAAAGAAAGGGGGATGGTGCGAGGGCAACCTGGACTGCAACAGTGAATACACTCGAACATCTACATTTATGGTAGGTACACAACTGTACTATGTTCATAGTGTTTCACTATTGCAGTCATTACACTTGGGTTGAATCCCAAACCTGAGGTTGGGTGGCTGAACCTAAATAGGATTAGGAGAAGCTACAAGGCCCTGCAGAACTGCAGTGGCAAAGCCTGCTCTGAATTTAGAGTAGAGAGGTAAGTGGTAGTGCTTGGTGAAAGTGTGCACTGAACTCCAGGTTGCAGCCCCTAAAATATCTTTGGTTGGTACTCCTCTGAGGAAGGCTGCTGAAGTGGCTGCTGCTCTGGCTGAATGTGGCCTAATGCCCTTAGGCACTAGCTTGCCATGTTGTGAATAGCAGAAACAAATGCAGTGTCCTATCCATTTTGAAATAGTCTGCTTTGAGATAGGCTTTCCTTGTGATCCTGCAGCATAAGTTACAAACAGTTGCTCAGTTTTTCTGAAAGCTTTTGTTTTGTCCAAATAGAAGCGTAGCTGTCTGTGTAGGTCCAAAGCGTGCAGAAGTCTCACCCCTTTATTCTGGGGATTTGGATAAAATGTTGGCAAATGAATGGTTTGGTTAAGAGTCACACTGGATACTACCTTTGGCATAAATGTTGGGTTTGTCCTTAAGAGAAACCCTGTCCTGATGAAAAGTGATGAAAGGTTCCACTGCCATCAGTGCCTGTAACTGAGACTCTTCTTGCTGAAGTTATTGCTAGGAGCAGAGCAGTTTTCCATGATAAGAATTTTATATCAGCTGTATTGGCTGGCTCAAAAGGAGGCAGTGTGAGCTTTTCTAAAACAAAAATGAAGTCCCATGTAGGTATCGGTGCTCTTCTTGGGGGTCTTATGTTTTTTGCCCCTCTGAGGTACTGCCTTAGTAGTGGATGAGAGAAAATTGGAGTTTCCATATTGTAATGAGCTGAAATGGCAGAGGCATGGATCTTAATTGATGGGAAGGATAGGCCTTTGTCCAGCATCTCAGTTAGGCATTGTAAAATCTGAGGTATATTTGGAACAAGTGGTTTGAGTCCTTGTGCCTGGTTCCAAGCACAGAATCTCTTCAATTTTTCTGCATAAGATTTCCTAGTGTTGGGCCTCCTGGCTTCTAAAATGACATCCATAACAGCTTTAGAGAGAGGTGTGGTCTGAGTGACTATATTATCTGCCATGCAGCCAGATTTAAGGTTCTGAGTTGACTGTGCAGAATCGGATTGTTTTGTTGAGTCAGAAGATGAGGAATTTGAGGTAAAGGCCAGGCTGGGCCTTGAGACAAGCTCTTTAGGATTGGGTACCAGTGTTGGCGTGGCCAGTCTGGGGCAATCAGGATCATCTTTGGCCTCTCGTCTGACTTTTAGGAGCACCTTGGTAAGAAGGGGCAGTGGAGGGAAGACAAACTGTCAGGGATTTCCAGCTGAATGATAGAGCATCCACTTTCCATGCTTGAGTGATGGGTTTTATTTATTTATTTTACATTTGTTGACCAGGCTAGTCCAGCTGGATACATATCCATTTTCAGCAGAGGCCCGGGGAGAAAAGCTCCTCGAACGTACAATACAATATTATACATAAAACAAAACAAAAACAATTCAAAGTTTAACAGGTGAAAGTACAGTACAAAATTAAGGTATCTGATACATGAAAAATCATATAGATGTAAGTAGATTAGAATATAAGGAAATATGTTCAGTTAACACATTTGATTGTAGAATCTTATGTTAAGTATCTTTTGTTAACACAGTAGGCAGACTGAAATCCGTATTTGGATATAGAAAGGCTTTGTTCTTGTGCAGAATTTTTGTAGTTGGCAATTGTGAGGGGAGGCAAAAAGATCTATGTCTGGGCATCCCCATTTCCTCATTATCATGCTGAACAGTTGTGGATTTAGTTTCCATTCGTGCGGATCCATGAGATTTCTGCTTAGTTCGTCTGCCAGTGTATTTTTTGTTCCTGGCAGGAATTGTGCCTGCAGATGTACTTGATAGGTTAGTGCTGTATTCCACAAAGTCATGGCTTGCCTGCATAGGGGGTAGGAATGTGTGCCCCCTTGCTTATGTACCACATAACAGTGGTACTGTCAGTCTTTATTAATAGTTGTCCTGGATGTAGTTGGTCCATGAAAGCTGTCAGGGCATTCTGTACAGCTTGCATCTCTTTTTGATTGATGTGAAGATGCATTTGTTCCTTGGGTCATGTGCCCCGAATACATTTTCCTGCCATATGTGCCCCCCAGGCATAATCTGATGCATCAGTTGTAATTGTCTGTCTGGCTGTGGGTAAGGTGAAAGGCTGTCCCTTGTTGTGGTGACAGGCCTGGGACCACCATCGAAACTCCTGTTGTAGGCAGGGAATTAAAGTTATAATCGTTTCCAGGCTGTGACAAATGTTGAGTCCAAACACTTTTTAGATACCATTGTAGTTTCCTTATATGCAGCCTTGCATATGGAATTAGTAGAATGCAGGACGCCATGAAGCCCAGGGCCTGCAGAATTTTTCTTGCAGGGAGCTGGGTCTTGGTTGCCATCATTTGAAAGTAATCAGTTGCCTTTGTTTGTCTGGCGTGAGATAAGCCATCTGGGCAGCTGTATTTAAGCTTGCACCCAGGATTATCATCTCTTGACAGGGCATTAGTTTTGATTTCTTTTCTTTTACTGTGTACCCTAGGCAAATTAGTAATCTTTTTGCAAACGCCAGATGCTTTAGAAGAATGTCCTTGCTCTCTGCTTGAATAAGGCAGTCGTCCATGTAGGGATATATTTGAATTCCTTTTTGTCTGCAGAATGCAATTACTGGTGCCAGGCATTTTGTGAAGACCCTGGGCGCAGTAGATAAGCCAAAGGGCAGTGCAGAGAATTGGTAATGCATTGAGCTAGCTATGAATCTGAGGTATCTTCTGCAAGACTGTCTGATTGGGACATGCAGGTATGCCTCCTTGAGGTCCAAAGGAGGAAGCCAAATCTTCTTGCCCAGCATAGATAGAAGTTGCTGTAGTGTTAACATTTTGAATTTTGGAACATACAGGAAAGTATTTAGGATTGACAAGTCCAGTATTGGTCTCCAGGCTTTGTCCTTTCTGGGTACTAGAAAAAGTCTCGAGTAAAATCCTGGTCCCTGTTCTTGCTGTGGTACTCGTTGAATAGCTCCCATGTCCATGAGAGCAGCAATTTGTTTTTGTGCCTCTGCCCATTGGTTTTGTGGCAGGTCTGGCATACCTTTTGATTTTGGAAGGGTGTGAAAGTGGAACCTATAACCCTGAGAAACAATATTCAGTACCCATTTGTCCTGGGTGATTATGTGCCAATTTTGAGAAAAGTGCTAGCTTGCCCCCTAAGGGTGCTACCAAAAGATAAGTGCTTGGCATTTGTAGAGGGAAGTCATTGGGACCGTTTCCTACAAGGTTGTGATTTGTCTTCTCCTCCTTTGGGGGCTGAAGCACCCCATTGTTTTGGTCTGTACGAGCCTTGGGGCTGAGATCTGCCTCTTGGGCGTCTGTATCTGCCTCTTTGTGGCCTGTCTGATACTGGAAAGGACCAATTTTTTGAAGGCCAGTTTCTGCTAAACCTAGGTGGTTGAACATGTAAGAAATCCTTTACTGTCTGCATTGATTTTGCTTTATCCTCCATCTTCTTTAACATCTCTTCTGCCTTAACACCAAACAAAGTATCATGCTGTTGCGGAGCATCCAATAATTTTACTTTAACATGTTCAGGTAAACTTTGTTCTTTCAACCAAGCATGCCTACGAATGACAGAGCCTGTAACTGCGGCTCTACAAGAAGCCTATAATTAATCAAGACCACATTGAAGAGTATGCTTTCCCACTTGTTCAACTGCATGCAATAAATCCTGCATTTCCTTATTGTCAGGACTTTCAGAGTTTGTAACCATTTTCTGTTTTAACAAGGACATGAGGTACTGCTGATATTTAAGCATGTGAAACTGGCAATTTAAAGCCCTTACAGCTAAAGTAGCCAAAGTGTAAACTTTTTTCCCCCATCTATCCAGAGCTCTATAATACCTATCAGAGGGGATAGGATTTTTAGCAGTGGAAGCCTTAACCCCTTTAGGGCCCTGAGAAATTTATTCTGGGTCTGCAGCAGGGTTTTTGTAAAGAAATTTATGAGAGTCAGGGACCCTGTAGTACCAGTCTGGCTTGACTGGTGCAGGGGATAAAGAATCAGGAGACAGACTGGATTCAGAGAAAACATAATAAACAATATCAAGCATAGGGGGAATAGCCGGGGCCTGTGTTGAGGCAATAAAAGAAAATCTCTGAGCCTTTTCTTGGATTCTGAGTAACCCTGACTCTCCCAATGGAAATGCTCCCTCATGGTGTGCAGGGTTTCCCCAAAAAAATAATCCTCAGGTGGAGAGGCTGAGGGTATAGACTCTTCTGCATCAGAGTCCTCATAGGGAGGTAGAGAATATCCCTGATCAGAAGAGGAATCAGAGGAAATAGAAACCTGGTCAGAGGAATCAGTCAGTCAGTGTCTTGCCTAGGCCTTTTGTCAGGAGGGGGATGGGAACCCCTGATTAAAGTAATTAGGTCTTCGGCCATTTTAAGCATCTGTTTCTTTGGCATGGATGACTGTTCAGGAGAATGTTGCACTTGTTTTCTTGTCTTTAATGGTGTTTTTGACTTTGCCTTGGCTGCTGTAGTGGACTTAATAGTAAGCTGTGAAGGTCTGAAAACACCCTCAGAAGCCGATGCCTGCTCAGCGGCTCCAGACCCATCTCAGGGAATAGTTTCCACAGGCCCAATACCTTGAGTTTCCACAGGCCTCTGTATCTCCACGTGGCTGTTGGTTACAGCCTGTGGCTCTGAGGTAGTGGGTGTCAGGGGCTGCGAAAGCACCTGAGAATCGGCGACTGGCCTAAAAGAGGCTTTGTCGTCAGTTTTCGACCTTGGATGCCTGTCTTTTTCTTTGTCTTTGCGTTTTTTATAAATTCCAGTCATCGGTTGTTCCGGCAGCATTATGTAATTAAACCTTCGGCCAAAATAATGTAAAGCAAAATCAAAACGAAATTTAATAGTACGTTTCTTGAATCTAGCACAAAACCGACAACTAGTAACGTCGTGGTCAGGGCCTAGGCAAGGAATACAGCAAGAGTGAAAGCCCTTATGAGGTATTTGCTTCCCACAAGAAATGCAATTATTAACTTTTACTGACATCGGTCTGGAGCAAGAAAACGTTTCCCCAACGGGGTACTTAGCTTTATTGAAGACTTCGGTTCTGAAACTCTATTTCGAAAATCTCAGGAGTCGGCCGACCGGCACTTGCAAACTCCTTTTGCTTTGGGCACCGCGCAGCAAGAAAGACTGAAGAAAATGGCGTTGGCTGCATCTTTTAGACCCCTGGAGCACTGACGTCAGGGAAGAGGCGACAGCAACCGACGCCGGACCTAGACTTTGGAAATCTAGCCGACTGTAGGTAGCCTGCCAGCAGGATAACCCAAGTGTAATGACTGCAACAGTGAAACATGATGAACATCGGGTATCAGGGGCTGCGAAAGCACCTCACTGGTAACTGGCTTAGGAGAAGCATTGTCAGCAGTTCTGGACCTCGGTGGCCTGTCTCTGTCTTTATCCTTGCATTTTTTCAGAATCCCGGTAGTCGGATGGCTAACAGACATTTCTGGATAATTAAACCGAGAACCGAAATATTTTGAGGCAAAAAAGACGGACTGATTAAATAAAGCACAAAACCGACAGTACGGTATGTCGTGGTGAGGGCCTAGGCAAGGAATACAGTACGAATGAAAATCTTTATGCGGTACTTGCTTTCCACAACTAATGCAATTATTAACTTTTACTGACATCAGTAAGGAGCAAGAAAAAAAGTTTCCCCAACGGGGTACTTAGCTTTAGTTGAAGACTTCAGTTCTAAAACTCGAAAACAAAAATTTCAGGAGTTGGCCAACCGGCACTTGTGAACTGCTTCTGCTTCGGGCACTGCATGGTAAGAAAGACTGATGTAATGGCGTCGGCTGCATGTTTTATACCCCTGACGATCTGACGTCATGGAAGAAGGGACAGTAACCGATGCAAGACCCATGACTTTGCTAATCAGGCCGACTGAGGGCTACTGCAAGCAGATAACCCAAAAGTGATGACTGCAACAGTGAAACATGAAGAAAGTACAGTTTTGTACCTACCATAAATGTAGATGTCCGATAGATATGCAACTGCAGTCATAACATATGGGTTGTCCTGCCTCAGGCAGCCCTCGGTCGGCCGAATTCCAAAGTCTGGGTCCGGCGTCGGCTGGTGTCGCCTCCTCTCCGACATCACAACGGCTGCATCGGCCAACGCCATCTTCTTCGGTGTTTCTTGCCCCAGATGCCAGGTGCCCTCCTAAGAAGGCTAAATTTGGTAATGGATAAAAATAATTCCAAACATGCACAACAGTAATAAACAGATACACCATAGGAAATACCCCCAGCTAATGGGATAAGGGGTAGGGACCCAAAAAAGAAGGATACAGAGGGGTAGGAGGGTGGGAAAATCCGACTGCAGTTGCATATCTATCGGACATCTACATTTATGGTAGGTACAAAACTGTACTATGTCCTTCAAGAATGCAACTGCAGTCATAACATATGGGTTGAATACCATAGCCAAGCTGGGGGTGGATGGATCTATGATAAGGATGGTGTAGCTAAAATCCCCTGCAGGACTGCCAAAGCAAAGCCTGCTCGGGATCTGGAGTAAAAAGGCAGGTTGTAGTGCTTGGTAAATGTATGCACGGAGCTCCATGTAGCAGCCTCTAAAATGTCCTTTGTTGCCACTCCTCTTAGGAAAGCTGTGGAAGTGGCTAAAGCTCTAGTGGAATGTGGCCTAATATTTGTTGGCACACCTTTTCCATGGAATGAATAGCAGAACCTGATGCAATGTCCAATCCATTTTGAAATTGTTTGTTTGGAGATTGCTTTTCCTTGTACTCCAGCAGCATAGGCTACAAACAGTTGGTCAGACTTTCTGGTGGCCTTAGTTCTGTCCAAGTAGTAACGTAGTTGTCTGTGTATGTCCAAAGTATGCAGTAGTTTTTCCCCCCTATTTTGAGGATTGGGGAAGAATGTAGGCAGGTGAATAGCTTGATTTAGAGACACCCTGGAAATAACTTTTGGCATGAATGTAGGATTCTTAGAGAAACTCTGTCTTGATGGAAAATGAGGAAGGGAGGCACTGCCATGAGTGCCTGAATCTCCGAAACTCTCCTTGCAGATGTGACTGCCAATAAAGACGGTCTTCCATGAAAGAAATTGCATTTCTGAAGTTGCTGCTGGTTCAAATGGAGGAAGAGTTAATTTTTCCAACACATAATTGAGGTCCCATGCAGGTACTGGCTGTTTTCTGGGAGGTTTGATATTCTTTATCCCTCTTAGAAACTGCCTTAGCAGAGGATGTGAAAACACTGGAGGGTCACAGTTGTATTTTGCTGAGATTGCTGAGGCATGAATCTTTATTGAAGAGTATGAGAGTCCAGTATGAAATAGTTCTGCCAAGTATTCTAATATCTGAGGTATACTCTGTAATGCTGTGTCCTGACCCCTGTTGGCATTCCAGATGCTGAATCTCTTCCACTTGGCTGAATAGGTTTTTCTGGTGGAAGGTCTGCGTGCTTCCAGCAAGATCTCTTGAACTGATTTGGAAAGAGAGTTAGGTGGAGAAATCATGGTAGCCTCCAGGCTGTCAGATGTAATGTTTTCAGGTCTTGATGTACAGTCCTGTAATTGTGTTGTGTTAAGAACAGGGGCCATAGGGTCAGAGGCCATGGTTTGTTCTGAGTTATGGTCAATAGTAATGGGTACCAGTGTTGCCTTGGCCAGTCCGGAGCTATCAAGATGCCTGTTGGTTGTTCTGCTTTGATGTTCAGTATCACCTTGGTCAGCAAAGGCAGAGGAGGGAATGCATAATTTTTTAGAGAATTCCAGCTGAAGGAGAGAGCATCCGTTTTCCAGGCTAGAGGGTGGTGAGTCCTTGTGCAGAACTTTTCCAGGTGATGATTTAAGTGGGAAGCAAAAAGATCTACGTCCGGTCTTCCCAATGTCTTCGTCAGTTGAGAGAAAATGTGAGGGTGCAGCATCCATTCGTGTGGATCCATTAAATTTCTGCTCAGCTGGTCTGCCAGTACATTGTCCTTGCCTGGTACAAACTGGGATTGTAACTATCTTCAGGCTCAGAGATTTTTCCCAGAGAAGCATTGTTAGTCTGCAGAGGGGATAGGAATGAGTGCCTCCCTGCTTGTTTATGTACCACATGACAGTGGTGTTGTCTGTCCTTATTAGCAAATGCCCTTGTTGTAGTGATTTTTCGAAAGCTTCGATTGCATGTATCACTGCCAACATCTCCTTTTGGTTTATGTGCAGCAGCCTTTCCTTTGGCGTCCAAAGACCTTGAATGCATCTGCCCTCCATGTGCACCCCCCATCCATGGTCTGAGGAGTCTGTTGTAATCATTTGGCCTGCTTGAGGTCTGTTGAAAGACATGCCTTTGTTTTGCTGACTGGCTTGAGCCCACCATAAGAATTCCTTTTGCAGACATGGAATAAGTGGGATTATGTCCTCTAGGCTTTGGCTGTGTTGAGACCATAAGTTTTTTAAATACCATTGCAGCTTTCTCATATGAAGTCTTGCCAAAGGTATCAGAAGGATGCAAGATGCCATGAACCCCAGGGCCTGCAGGATTTTCCTTGCAGTCAGCTGGGAGAGTTTTGCTAGGCCTTTGAAGTACTCTGGTAAATGCTGCTGCTTTTCCTCTGTGAGGTAGGCCATTTGGTTTTCTGTGTCCAGTTTGGCTCCTAGGAAGATAATCTGTTGGGATGGCAGTAGTTTTGACTTCTGAATGTTGACTGTGTATCCCAAGGCCTGCAGTAGATGCATGACACAGTCCAAATTTTCTTTTAAGGTTTGTTTGTTGTCTGCTTGTATGAGGCAGTCGTCCAAGTAGGGGTATATTTGAATCCCCTGCAGTCTGCAGTGTGCCACTACTGATGCCAGGCATTTCATGAACACTCTGGGAGCAGTAGATAAGCCAAACGGCAATGCTGAGAATTGATAATGCTCTGTCCCTGCAAGAAATCTGAGGTATCTTCTGCAGCTTTGTCTGATTGGGACATGCAGGTATGCCTCCTTGAGGTCCAGAGTGACCAGCCAAGACCCCTTGCCCAGCATGGGAAGGAGTTGCTGCAACGTCAGCATTTTGAACTTTGGCACCATGAGAAAAGTGTTTAGAGTTGACAAGTCCAGTATGGGTCTCCATTTGTTTTCTTTTCTTGGAACAAGGAACAGTCTTGAGTAAAATCCCTGACCTTGCTCCTGAGGAGGAACCCTTTCTATTGCTTTTATACTTAACAGCTTGGAAACTTGAGTGAGCGCCTCTGCCCTTTGATGATGTGACAGGTTTGGCATGCCTTGTCTTATTGGTAATGTGTGGAAGTGGAATCTGTAACCTTTGTCTATCAAATCCAGAATCCAGTTGTCCTTGGTTAAGATATGCCAGTTTTGAGAGAATAAGGATAATTTTCCGCCCGAAGGTGCTTCTCTTTGAACCTTTGTAGGCGGTATGAAAGACAAGTCATTGTGATTGTCCTTGTGGTGCAGCTGAACTATCTGCTCCACTTCTTTGATTTGGAGGTTGCCATTGGCGGCCCCTGTAAGATCCTCAGTATTGCCCTCTACCTTGGGCACGTCTGCTTTTTCCCCTTTGAAACTTGTCCGAGCCGGGGAAGGACCAATTCTTTGAGGGCCAGTTTCTGCTGAATCTGGGTGGCTGAACCTGAAGGAAATCCTTGACTGTCTGTACTGACTTTGCTTTTTCCTCTATGGATTTCAGTACATCTTGTGCATTAGCACCAAACAGCTTCTGTTTTTCCAGAGGTGCATCAAGTAACTTTACTTTAACATGGTCAGGCAAAGACTGATCCTTTAAGCAAGCATGTCTACGTATCACAGCCCCAGTCATAGCTGCCCTACATGAAGCTTCCATTGCATCATAACCACACTGAAGAAAATGGTTATTAACCTGCTGAGTGTTATGTATATGATCCTGCAATGCCTTTTTATCAATAGGCTCAGGAGAGGCTAACTTTTTCTGTAAGTCATCCAGGAGAAAATCTTGGTACTGAAACATGTGAAAAAGGCAGTTAAGTGACCTCATGGCTAGGGTAGTAGAGGTATATACTTTTTTACCCCATCTCTCCAGGGACCTTGCTTCTCTGTCCACTGGCAGAGGGTTTTTGGCAGAGGAGGTAGCCACTCCCTTGGGGCCCTGTGAAATAGTTTCTAGATCCACAGAGAGTGGGCCTTAAAAAGGTGCTTGTGAGTGTCAGGGACCCTATAATATCTGTCTGGCTTGACAGGAGCAGGACGAAGGGAATCAGGGTTAGCACTGGAGTCAGAAAAAACATCATCCAAAACATCCATAACAGGTGGAATAGCCAAAGGTCTGTGCTGGGGAAGCTTGAGGAAGATACGAAGCCTTTTCCTAGAGTCAGAGAATTCCTGACCCTGCCAATGGAAATGTTTCCTCATGGAATGCAGGACTTCACCAAAAGAGAAATCCTCTGGAGGGGAGGCAGAGGGAATTGATTCCTCAGCATCAGAGTCCTCGTAGGCCTGGAAGGATTCTTCTTGGGTTTCAGAATGCTCAGAATCCCCAGAGGCTTCATCCGAAGAGAGGTCGTCCGCCTGCTCAGTTCTAGGCCTTTTCTCTGCAGGTGGCTGAGAACCCCTGTCCGGATGAGGCTGAGTCCCCCTGATAAGGGAAATAAGATCTGCAGCCAGAGACATGATCTGCTTATCAGATGAAGGGGCCTGGGCAGCAGGTTTAGGATGGGCCTTGGCCTGACTGGCAGCCTTAGCACGTGCAAAGGCCTTGATGGACATGGATACAGGAGGCCTTGCAGCCCCACATGCAGGCGTACCCTTGTCCACAGAAATGGTGTCGGGTAGATCCAGAACTTCGGTTTCCGGAGGAAAATCAACAACCGGCACCGGAGAGATCTCCGAGACCGAAGGTCGTGTTAACGCTGTGTCGTCGGCCTAGAGCTGTGGATTTACCACTTCCGAAGGGACCGGAGCACTAGCAGAGGGTTTAGGAGTAGCATCGGTAGTGGACGCGGGCCGAGGGTGTCTGTCCCGGTCCTTGCGTTTTTTAGCAGATTGGGATGTCGGCTGATCCGACGGCATGATATACGCAAAAGATTCACCGAAAAAGTCCTCAGCGAATTCTGCCCGGCGCCTGAGAGTGCTCTTATTAAAGCAAGCACAGGCAGCACATGCCGAGACGTCGTGGTCTGGGCCCAGGCAGGGAAGGCAGAGAGAATGGAAGTCCTTATGAGATATTTGTTTACCACAAGACAAACAATTATTAACTTTCTCAATTTGTTCTGACATCGGCTGAGGCAAGAATAAATGTTCCCCAACGGGGTACTTAGCTTTTAGATGACTTTGGTACTGAAAACACAGGAGCTGACCGACCGGCACTTGCGAACTGCTTCTGCTTCGGGCACCGCGTGGCAAGAAAGACTGAAGATGGCGTCGGCCGATGCCTTTGTACTCCAGCCGTTGTGACGTCGGAGAGGAGGCGACACCAGCCGACGCCGGACCCAGACTTCGGAATTCGGCCGAAGAAGGGCTGCCTGAGGCAGGACAACCCATATGTTATGACTGCAGTTGCATTCTTGAAGGACATCATCCTGTTGTTGGGCCTCTGCCCATTGATTTGGAGGTAGATCTGGCCAATCATTTGGGGTTGGTAGTCTGTGGAAGTGGAATCTGCATCCTTGGGAGACTATGTTCAAAACCCATTTGTCCTGGGTAAGGAGTTCCCAGTTTTTTGCATGCAGGGTGAGCTTTCCTCCTAAGGGAGCAGGTAGTTGAGCAGGGCTTGGAAGGGTTAAGGTTAAGTCATTGTGCCATTTTTCCATAGGGGGGTGGCTTACTACTCCCTGCTTTGGAAGTGGGAGCCCCCCCACTGATAAGGTCTGTGCGTAGCCTGATAATGTAGTCTAGGTGGTCTGCTGTTCCTGGGTTTAGACTGGGAAGGCCTGGAAGGGACTGGAAAGGACCAGTTCTTTGAAGGCCAATGCCTACTAAATCTGGGAGGCTGTACTTGTAGGAAATCTTTAACAGTTTGCATAGATTTAGCTTTTTCCTCCAGCCTTTTGAGGACTTCTGCTTTGTTGCCAAAAAGGCAGTCTTGGTTTAAGGGAGCATCCAGTAATTTAGCTTTAACATGATCTGGCAAGTTTTGTTCCTTATCTGCTGACCAACTACCTGCTGAATACCTTCAAAAATCAACTGATGCTATAGCCTATCCAATATCAATATTAATTAACCGCACTATAGCAGAGGCAAAAATTCACACCATTTGGAAAACATCCTATATTATCCCACTACATAAAGGAGGCTCCTCCACTGAATTCTCCAATTATAGACCCATAGCTATACTTTCACCACTTGCAAAAATATTGGAAAAATGTATACACAAACAACTCATGCACCACCTAATCCAAAATCACCTCATGGCCGATACCCAACATGGCTTTCTGCCACACCACAGTACTACCTCAGTCCTACGTGGCTTTACCAACACAATAAACAGCAACCTCAATAATAATCGCATCTCCTCGGCCCTCTTGGATCTCTCCAAGGCATTTGACATGGTAGAACGCCAACTTTTGTTACACACCAATGCAAACATTCAATCTAGACTCTAATGTCCTTTTATGGTTCAATTCCTACCTGACTGGGAGGCAGCAGGCTGTTCTTTGGCAGAACAAGCTTTCTAAACTACTACCAAACACCCTTAGAGTACCACAAGGCTCCATATACTGTTCTCAATTTTTATTAATAACTTGTATACTGTCATCCCAAACGTCAGTTGTATCCAATACGCTGACGACTCCACTGTGGTTTGCTCAGTCACATCTCCCTCAGATTTGAAGTCTGCTATCCACTCCACCTTTAATATTGTACAAAACTGGCTCACTGGTCGCCGGCTATTATTAAATCCCCCAAAAAGTAAAATATTGCTATTCTCACCTATTCAAAGGTCTGCAACTTTCTCTTTCACCATTAATGCAAAAAGATGGCACTGTTATCTTCCCAGACCCCTCTGCAAAACTGCTCGGTGTCATTACTGACAATAACCTAAAATTTGAACTTCATGTTAATCAAATAATAAAGAACACCAATAAAAAACTTGGATCGTTGTATAGAATTAAAGCCTTTCTAACCCCTCCAGCTAGGATTGCCATTGCCCGCTCTCACCTAATTTCAACATTTACATATGCTTCCCCCTTCGGTCTAATCTAAACAAGTCACTACTAAACAGACTGTATCTGTTAAAATCACATTGCTAGGTTTGCCATTGACCAGCCATGCAGAACCCACCACTGCATCAACCTCAAACAGCTTGGGTGGCTAGAATTCCCCAGTCTCATACAACATAACCTTCTGATCATAGCTAACAAAATTTTCTATAATTCAGATAACACTCCAGCTCATAGTAATATTATCATCGCACAAAATAATCAGAGACTGCTTAGATCCTCAAATAAACTCCAAATTCTTAATCAAAACCAACAATACAGCAGGGGAAGCTCTCTTGGCAAACTCTGCAGGTAGAACCTGGAATCAACTCCCAGCTGACATTTCTATGCTCTCCTCCCTAAGTCAATTTAAGACCAAACTCAAACAGCTGGCACTAAACTGGCACTGCCACTGTAACAAACCTGGCTAAGCCAGCTTTAATAAATGTACATAAAAATCTAATAGATGTCAATACTAATGTGTTTTTATTTCTCCTGACTAACTAGCATCTACTAATGTCATGAACCTGTCTAATTTTGACTGTCAAGTATTAACGGTAATAGCAAACTTGTATTTGACTGCATTGCTATGTCTCACCTTTGTTTTCAGTTATATTGTCCTTATTACTATGTTTCATTACGTATACCCTGGAGCTCCCCCCCCCCCCCCGGGCCTCCGCTGAAAATGGACATGAATCCAGTCGGTCTACCTCGGTCAACAAATGTAAAATAAAATAAATAAAATAATTAAGCCAAGCATGCCTTCCAAGTACAGACCCAGTGACAGCAGTACTGCAAGATGCTTCTAAAGCTTCAAAACCACATTGCAAAGTATGTTTACCAACTTGTTCTGCAGAATGCATTAAATCTTGCAATTCTGTGTGTTCAGCACAGTCAGGAATCAACATCCTTTTCTGTTTAAGTAGTCCCATAATATGCTGCTGACACTAACATATGAAACTGGCAATTTAAAACCCTAATGGCCAAAGTAGCAGAAGTGTATAACTTCATACCCCATCTGCCTAAGGCTCTAGAATCTCTATCAGAAGAGGTAGGATTTTTGGCAGCAGTAGCCTTAAAGCCTTTTGATCCTTGGGAAATGGTATCTGGATCTGCAGAAGTATTCTTGAAGAGGAACTTGTGAGAGTCAGGCACTCTGTAGTACCTGTCAGGTTTTCTGGGAGCTGGAGGTAGTGTGTCTGGGGTAAGGCTAGATTCCAAGAAAGCATCATCTACAATGTCCAGAACAGGAGGGATAGCTAAAGTCCTGTGTTGAGGAAGGAGTAAGAATTCCCCAAGTCTCTTTTTGGACTCTAGTAATCCTGGCCTTCCCAGCAGAAATGCTCCCCAAGAGTATGCAAGGTTTCACCGAAAGAAAGATCTTCTGGAGGGGAAGCAGAGGGAACGAAATCCTCTGCATCAGAATCCTCATAAGTAGATAAGGGCAAATCCTGGTAATCAGAAGGAGCAGAAATATCACATTCCTGATCAAAAGATTCAGAAAGAAAATCAGCTCTAGGTCTCTTAGAGGAAGCCAGCCTTCCCCCTCCAAGGTAATAAGGTCTTCAGCCATTCTAAGCATTTTTGTTTTTGAGGCATATGGGCCTAAGCCTGCAGTTTGGTCGTCGGGTTTCTAGGCGTAGTGCGAGTTTTTGGCTTGGATGAAAATGATGGCGTCTGTTTAACATGAATGTCTGTAGGCCTGAATACACCCTCAGAAGCCGGTGCCTGCACAGCGGCTCCGGACCCATCCAAGGTAGAGACATCCACATGTTCCATAGTCGAAGAAGCATCTCGCGGCATACCAGACTCCGAATGGGTCTCAGTAGAGGCCTGCGAATCTGAAGTAGTGGGTATCAGGGGCTGCAAAAGCACCTAACAGAGTACCGGCAGACTGGCAACTAGCTTAACTGAAGCATCGTCGGCAGTTTTGGACCTATGTGGTCGGTCTCTGTCTTTACCCTTATGTTTTTTTTTTTTTGGAAGATCGGTAGTCGGATGGCTTAACGAAGCCATTTCGGAGTACACAGATAGAGTACAAAGGTAACTGGCTGCAAAAATAGCCCGACGATTAATAGTTTGGGCGTTGAACAAGCCACAAAACTGAAATCGAGGGACGTCATGGTCTGGGCCTAAACAGGGGATGCAGCACAAACGAAAATCTCTGAGGTATTTGCTTTCCACAGGTAAGACAACTGTTAACTTTTACTGACTTCGGTTAGAGCAAGAAAAAGGATCCCCAACGGGGTACTTCTCTTTTTTGAAGACTTCGGGTTTGAAACTCGAAAACGAAAATTTCAGGAGACGGATGACTGGCACTTGCGAACTGCTTCTGCTTCGGGCACCACACAGCAAGAAAAACTGATGTAATGGCATCGGCTGCATGTTTTATACCCCTGACGACCTGACATCATGGAAGAGACAGCATCTGATGCAGAAATTCAAAGACTCTGGTATTCAGGCCGGCTGAGGGTTACCTGCAGGCAGATAACCCAAATGTGATGACTGCAACAGTGAAACACGAAGAACATCCAGAACCCACTTTGTCAAATAATTCGTGCTAGGTCCAGCCCAGCTTCTAGTGAATCTCTGTTAGAGTGAACCGCAACACTGGATGCTCATTAAGTTGCACTGACCCAACTACCACTTATAACATTCGGTAATATCACTGGTACAAATACAGGACTGCAGATGCATCCTTGAAGGACATCTTAACCAAACTTGAAGCCTGAAAATAACACTATTACCACAGCTGCATCCAAAGTCAAAAAGCCACCCATTGCAGGACACTGTTTACAACCTGGTGGGGTCAGCCAAACACATTCTGGCAATCAGGACTCTAATACCAGTATAAGACCAGCATTTATTAGGCAAGTCTTTTTAATGACCTTAAAGGAAAGGATTTTTTTTTTTTGCAGAAATAATCTTACATGTAATCCTTAAAGTGACTTGTTCACGTCTGTAACGTGCCTTTACATATTCTGGCAAGTGATTGCTCAAGTGCCGAGAAGTATTATGCCTCTCAGCATTCCAAACTGCTGTGGTCCATTTATTAATAAAATATTTCATAAAACTATTCAGAATACAACCACATAAATTTAATGTATCCTTCAGTAATATCACCAAAGGAACAGCCAAGGGAGGTGTACACAACTTTAATGTACTCACCTTCACATATGAGCAGGATGTGATGCTCCTACCCTGCCATACCAGGACTTTATTAAGCCATGGCCCAACTGTAGCTACAAAGTCTATTAATCCATGGACCAAATGCCTTATGAGAAACAAGGTGCAAAATGCATCATTCCACAAAATTCACCATACACCACGGTGCTTGTTTGGACATGAACAAAATACTTTAAATCTCATATTTTTCTAGTAAGCTTCTTTTAACTCTAGCACCTTAACAGTTCAGAAGGGATATGTACATTAACCCAGTCACACTTTTTTCAATTATTTATACTTTAATTGGATAAGTGAACTGGACCCCTTTCAGTCACAACCTCTGCCACAATGATACAGTTAAATAACAAATTAACAAGTAAAAAAATGCACTCAGGAATAAAAAAAAAAATGCCATTAAGGCATTTGACCAGGTTGCATATACAATACACAGCCAAAGTATGACAGATAAGTAAAACATTAAAACATTTACATGTATGCTTATATTATTCATGCATAAATATGTTAACTTCATTAAAATACATAACTTACTACAATTTTTTTTTTCCGTTTACACAGTTACATACAATACCGCTGACCTCTCTAAATGCCAGAAAAGCAATTTATCTTAAAATATCAATTCTGGCCAACAAGAGAATGTGGAAAACAGCACTGCATACCTTACCTGGTTCTGTGAGGCAGTAAGAAGCAAACTTCTCCATTGTGCACAGTTTGGGACAATACCTGTGCCTCTGCTCTTCACTCCCAAATCTGTCAATCATCCATGCACACATACTGCACAAAGAAGGGGACAACAATTAGGAGTCTAAGGGAACATGGACTGCATTACAACTAACTGATTCGAAACAAGGCTTCATACAAAAAAAAAAAAAAAAAAAAAAAAAAAAACTTCCAGCACTTGAACTCTTAGTTGGCAGTACAAAGGTCAAAGGTGTTAGTACAAATTCATGACACTAAACAGAGCCATTATGGAGTATACGTCCTGGTCCCAATGGTTGGGATTTAAGTTCTGCAGCACAAGAAATCCAGTCAATTTTTTGAACTGATCCAAATTGCAGTTTTTATCAGTTTTGTAGTCTAGTCCACATTTTGGCTGTCCTTACATAAAAACCTTAGTTTTAAAACCATGATTTGGCACTTTAGTTTGTAACAATACATCTTCACTCATCATATTACACAGTATGATACAACACTATGGTTAAATTTGCATTCTATAAAGTTAGTGTGTATACATTGTAAGACATTCTTAACTCTATCTCTCCCAGTGTGAAAATAAAAACTCAGCAGAGAAGGCCAGCAGACATCTGTTTGTGTGTAAATTTCAGTAACTGGCTAGTATGTGTACTGACTGGATGCCAAGAAAAAAAGAAAGAAAACCTGGAAAAAATCATCTTACAAAAGGTGAGAAGAAACAGTGAGTGGGGAAAGTTCTGCAGCTGTCCAGCAAATAGCAATGCAACCTCCAGACATTAATTCCAGTAACCTACAGGAAGATATAAGACAACTGCACAGACACTGAGTATATCAACACAAACAAAAGACTGGAAAAAATGGAAGAAGCTTTAAACAAATACTCATATGAAGTGATAAAGCTACAAAAATCAGAGGTCGAAATGTAGAAAAGACTGGTTGAATATGAGACTGCTCAGCAAGTGATGCTTCAAAAAAATAATAGAACTAGAGAAAGTACAGTTGTGTACCTACCATAAATGTAGATGTTAGAGTGTATTCACCGTTGTAGTCATTACACTTGGGTTATCCTGCTGGCAGGCTACCCGCAGTCAGCCCAAATTCCAAAGTCTTGGTCCGGCGTCGGTTGCTGTCGCCTCTTCCCGGACGTCAATACGCCAGAGATATAAAGGATGCAGCCGACGCCATTTTCTTCAGTTTTTCTTGCCCCAGATGTCAGGTGCCCCCAAAAGGGTAGGCTAAAGAAACATTGCTTATAAAAGCCTGCAGTAAAATAAACAATACCTTCATCTACAAGCAAATACACCACATAGGTTGTATAGGATAGAGAAGTACAGATAAGTCCCAGCAAAGAGAGGGGGATGGTGGGTGGGTAACCTGGACTGCAACAGTGAATACACTCGAACATCTACATTTATGGTAGGTACACAACTGTACTATGTTCATCGTGTTTCACTGTTGCAGTCACTACACTTGGGTTGAATCCCAAAGCTGAGGTTGGGCAGCTGGGTCTAAATAGAATTAGGAGTGGCTATAAGGCCCTGCAGAACTGCAGTGGCAAAGCCTGCTCTGGATTTAGAGTAGAGTAAAGAGGCAAGTGGTAGTGTTTAGTAAAAGTGTGCACTGAAGTCCAAGTTGCAGCCTCCAAAATATCCTTGGTTGGTACTCCTCTAAGGAAGGCTGCTGAGGTGGCTGCTGCCCTGGTAGAATGTGGTCTAATGCTCATAGGCACTGATTTGCCATGTTGTGAATAGCAGAAAAGAATGCAGTGTCCTATCCATTTTGAAATAGTCTGCTTTGAGATGGCCTTTCCTTGTGATCCTGCAGCATATGCCACTAAATGTTGCTCAGTCTTTCTGAAAGCTTTAGTTTTGTCCAAGTAGAAGAGTAGCTGTCTCTATATGTCTAAAGAATGCAGAAGTCTCTCCCCTTTATTCTGTGGGTTTGGGTAAAAAGTAGGCAAATTAATGGTTTGGTTAAGAGCCACACTGGACACTACCTTAGGCATAAATGTTGGGTTTGTCATTAGAGAAACCCTGTTCGGATGGAATATAATAAAAGGCTTCACAGTCATTAGTTCCTGTAACTCTGAGACTCTTCTTGAAGTTATTGCTAGGAGCAGAGCTGTTTTTCCATAAAAATTTTATCTCAGCTGTATTGGCTGGCTCAAAAGGAGGCAGTGTGAGTTTTTCCAAGACAAAATTGAGGTCCCATGCAGGTATTGGTGCTCTCCTTGGAGGTCTTATGTTTTTGGCACCCCTGCGAAACTGCCTAAGCAATGGATATGAAAAAATAGGTGGGCCTGTATTGTAATAAGCTGAAAAGGCAGAGGCATGGATCTTAATTAATGAGAAGAATAGGCCTTTGTCCAGCATCTCAGTTAGATATTGTAAAATCTGAGGAATATTTGGAACAAGCGTGTCAATTCCTTGTGCCTGGTTCCAAGCACAGAATCGCTTCCATTTTTCTGCACAAGATTTTCTGGTGCTGGGCCTCCTGGCCTCCAAAATAACCTCCATAACCACTTGTATTCTGAATGGTTATAGTATCCACCATGCAGCTAGATTTAGAGTTCTGAGTTGGCTGTGCAGGATCTGATTGTTTTGTTGGGTCAGTAAATGAGGAATTTGAGGCAATGTCCAGGATGGGCCTTGGGACAAGCTCCTTAGGATTGGGTACCAGCGTTGGTGTGGCCAATCCAGGGCAATCAGAAACATTTTTGGCTTCTCTTGTCTGACCTTTAGGAGTACCTTGGGGAGGAAAGGCATATACTGTAAGGTTATTCCAGCTGAATGACAAAACATCCACTTTCCATGCTTGTTTGTGATAAGTCCTTGTGCAGAATCTCTGAAGTTGGCAGTTGTGAGGGGAGGCAAAAAGATCTGTCTGGGCATCCCCATTTCCTTGTTATGCTGAAGATTTGTGGATCTAGCTTCCACTCGTGAGGGTCCATGAGGTTTCTGCTTAGTTCGTCTGCCAGAGCATTTGTTTTACCTGGCAGGAATTGTGCTTGTAGTTGTACTTGGTAGGTCAAGGCTGTGTTCCACAAAATCATGGCTCGTCTGCTGAGGGGGTAGGAATGTGTGCCCCCCTGCTTGTTTATGTACCACATGACTGTGGTGTTGTCCGTCTTTATCAGCAGCTGTCCTGGATGAAGCAAGTCCTTGAAGGCTGTCAGGGCATTTTGTACAGCTAGCATCTCTTTTTGATTGATGTGTAGATGCCTTTGGCTTGGGGGCCATGTGCCCTGAATACATTTTCCTGCCATGTGGGCCCCCCAGGCATAATCTGATGCATCTGTTGTTAGTGTTTGCCTGGCTGTGGGTAAAGTGAATGGATGTCCCTTGTTGTGGTGACAGGCCTGTGCCCACCATCAAAACTCCTGTTGCAGGCAGGGAATGAGTGAAATTAATGATTCCAGGCTGTGGCAATGAGTCCAAACACATTTTAGGTACCATTGTAGTTTCCTCATATGCAGTCTTGCATATGGAATTAGCAGAATGCAGGAGGCCATGTAGCCCAGAGCCTGCAGAATTTTTCTTGCAGATAACTGGGTCTTTGTTGCCATGCTTTCGAAGTAAGAAGTCAGTTGCCTTTGCTTGTCTGGCGTGAGATAAGCCATCTTGTATTTAAGCTTGGACCCAGGAATATTATCTCGAGACGGTACTAGTTTTGATTTATTTTCGTTTACTGTGTACCCTAGACAGATTAGTAATCTCTTTATAAATGCCAGATGCTTTAGTAGAATGTCTTTGGTCTCTGCTTGAATAAGGCAGTCATGCAAGTAGGGATTTATTTGAATTCCTGTCTGCAAAATGCAGTTACTGATGCCAGGCATTTTGTGAAGACCCTGGGCGCATTAGATAAGCCAAAGGGCAGTGCAGAGAATTGGTAGTGCATTGAGCCAGCTATGAATCTGAGGTATCTTCTGCAAGATTGTCTGACTGGGACATGCAGGTATGCCTCTCTGAGGTCCAAAGTTACAAGCCAAGCCTTCTTGCCCAGCATGGGCAGAAGCTGCTGCAGAGTCAACATTTTGAATTTCGGAACATTCAGGAAAGTATTTAGAATAGACAGGTCCAGAATTGGTCTCCATGCTTTGTCCTTTCTTGGTACTAAGAAAAGTCTTGAGCAAAATCCTTGTCCCTGCTCTTGTTGTGGCACTGGCTGAATAGCCCTCATGTCCATAAGAGATGAAACTTGTTTTTGTGCCTCTGCCCACTGATTGTGTGGCATGTCTGGCATGCCTTTTGCCTTTGGAAGGGTGTGAAAGTGGAACCTGTAGCCCTGAGAGACTATATTTAAGACCCATTTGTCCTGGGTAATCATGTGCCAATTTTGTGAAAAAAATGCTAGCTTTCCCCCTAAGGGTGCTGCCAAAAGATAAATGCTTGGCATTGGCAGAGGGAAGTCATTGGGACTGTTTCCTATATGGCTGTGATTTGTCTTCTCCGCTTCTGGAGGTAGAAGCACCCCACTGTTTGGGCCTGTATGAGCCCTGGGGCTGTTGTCTGCCTCTAGGGCGTTGATATTTATTTTTATTTATTTATTTATTTATTTATTTATCATTTGTTGACCGGGAATGTCCGACTAGGTTCCACAGAGCCTGTTTTCAGCGGAGGCCCGGGGAGAAATGCCTCTTTGTGGCCTGTCTGACACAGGAAAGGACCAATTCTTATAAGGCCAGTTCCTGCTAAATCTGGGCGGCTCTACCTGCAAGAAATCCTTCACTGTCTGCATAGATTTAGCTTTATCCTCCATTTTCTTCAACACCTCTTCTGCCTTAACACCAAACAAAGTATCATGCTGTAATGGAACATCCAATAATTTTGCTTTAACATGATCAGGCAGAGTCTGTTCCTTTAACCAAGCATGCCTTCTAATGACAGAACCTGTTACAGCGGCCCTGCAAGACGCCTCCAGTGAATCATAACCATATTGCAAAGTATGTTTTCCCACTTGTTCAGCTGCATGCAATAAACAGTACAGTTGTGTACCTACCATAAATGTAGATGTTCGAGTGTATTCACTGTTGCAGTCATTACTCTTGGGATATCCTGCTGGCAGGCTTCCCTCAGTCGGCCAGAATTCCAAAGTCTAGGTCCGGCGTCGGTTGCTGTCACCTCTTCCCTGAGGTCAGTGCACCAGGGGTATAAAAGATGCAGCCAACACCATTTTCTTCAGGTTTTCTTGCCCCAGATGTCAGATGCCCCCAAATTGGTAGGCTGAAAAATATGCTAATAAAAATGCACGCACAAAAGTAAAATTTCCTTTATCTACAAGCAAATACACCAAATAGGTTGTATAGGATAGAGAAGTGCAGATAAGTCCCAGCAAAGAGAAGGGGGATGGTGGGTGGGTAACCTGGACTGCAACAGTGAATACACTCGAACATCTACATTTATGGTAGGTACACAGCTGTACTATGTTCATCGTATTTCACTGTTGCAATCATTACTCTTAGGTTGAATCCCAAAGCTGAGTATGTGTGGCTGGGCTAAATAGGATTAGGACAGGCTATGAGGCCCTGCAGAACTGCAGTGGCAAAGCCAGCTCTGGACTTAGAGTAAAGAGGTAAGTGGTAGTGCTTTGTGAAAGTGTGCACTGAACTCCAAGTTACAGCCTCTAAGATATCTTTGGTTGGTACTCCTCTGAGGAAGGCTGCTGAAGTGGTTGCTGCTCTGGTGGTATGAGGCCTAATGCCCTTAGGCACAGATTTGCCATGTTGAAAATAGCAGAAACGGATGCAGTGGTCTATCCATTTTGAAATAGTCTGTTTTGAGATGGCCTTTCCTTGTGATCCTGCAGCATATGACACTAAAAGTTGCTCAGTCTTTCTGAAAGCTTTAGTTCTGTCCAAGTAGAAGCGCAACTGCCTGTGTATGTCCAAAGAGTGCAGAACTTTCTCACCCTTGTTCTGTGGATTTGGATAAAAAGTAGGCAAGTGAATGGCTTGGTGGAGGGCCACACTGGATACCACCTTAGGCATAAATGTAGGGGTTGTCCTCGGAGAAACCCTGTCTGGATGAAAAATGATAAAAGGTTCCACAGCCATGAGTGCTTGTAACTCCGAGACTCGCCTTGCAGAGGTTATTGCTAGGAGTAGAGCTGTTTTCCAGGATAATTATTTTATATCTGCTGTTGATGCTGGCTCGAAAGGAGGAAGTGTTAGTTTTTCCAAAATATAATTGAGGTCCCAGGCCGGAGTTGGTACTCTCCTTGGAGGCCTAATGTTTTGGCCCCTCTGAGATACTGCCTAATTAAAGGATGAGAAAAGATAGGTGATTCCGTATTGTAATGGGCTGATATGGCAGAGGCACGAATCTTAACTGATGAGAAAGAAAGGCCTTTGTTCAGCATCTCAGTTAGGTATTGTAAAATCTGAGGGATATTTGGTACACGTGACAATGCCTTGTTCCTGGTTCCAAGCACAGAATCTCTTCCATTTTTCCGCATAAGATTTTCTGGTACTATAAGATTTTCTGGTACTGGGCCTCCTGGCCTCCAAGATAACATCCATAACAGCTTTTGAAAGAGGATTGTTTTGAATGGCAACATTATCTGCCATGCTGCCAGATTTAAGGTCCTGAGTTGGCTGCACAGGATCAGATTGTTTTGTTGGGTCAGCAAGTGAGAAGTTTGAGGCAATATCCATGCTGGACCTTGAGACAAGCTCTTTAGGACTGGGTACCAGTGCTGGCATGGCCAGTCTGGTGCATCAGTATCATTTTTGGCTTCTTTTGTCTGAACTTAAGGAGTACCCTGGGAAGGAGAGGCAGTGGAGGAAAGGCATATACTGTTAGATTTTTCCAGCTGAAGGATAGGACGTCCACTTTCCATGCTTGCTTGTGATAAATCCTTGTGCAAAATCTCTGCAATTTTCAGTTGTGAGGGGAGACAAATAGATCTATGTCTGGGCATCCCTATTTCCTGATTATCATGCTGAAGACTTGTGGATCCAGTTTCCATTCGTGGGGATCCATGAGGTTTCTGCTTAGTTCATCTGCCAGAGTATTTGTTTTTCCTGGCAGGAATTGTGCTTGCAGGTGAACTTGAAAAGCCAATGCTGTGTCCCATAAGGTCATTGCTTGTCTGCAGAGGGGGTGGGAAAGTGTACCTCCCTGCTTGGTTATGTACCACATGACCGTAGTGCTGTCTGTCTTTATTAGTAGCTGTCCTGGATGAAGCAGGTCCTTGAAAGATGTCAGGGCATTTTGAACAGCTAGCATCTCTTTTTGATTGATGTGAAGATGCATCTTGTTTGCAGGCCATGTGCCCTGAATACATTTTCCTGCCATATGGGCCCCCCAGGCGTAATCTGATGCATCCGTTGTCAGTGTCTGTCTGGCTGTGGGTAAAGAGAATGGCAGGACCTTGTTGTGGTGACAGGCTTCTGCCCACCATCGAAACTCCTGTTGCAGGCAGGGAATGAGTGCAATTACCGTCTCCAGGCTGTGGCAATGCTGAGTCCAAACACTTTTTAGATACCATTGCAGTTTCCTCATATGCAGTCTGGCCTATGGAGTTAGTAGAATGCAGGATGTCATGAAACCCAGGGCCTGCAGGAATTTCCTTGCAGATAGGTGGGTTTTTGTTGCCAATTTCTTGAAGTAAAAAGTCAGTTGCTTTTGTTTGTCTGGCGTGAGATAAGCCATCTGGGCAGTTTATTTAAGCTTGCACCCAGGAATATTATCTCTTGAGAGGGCACTAGTTTTGATTTCTTTTCGTTTACTGTGTACCCTAAGCCAGTTAGTAATCTTTTTACAAACGCCAGGTGCTTTAGAAGAATGTCTTTGTTCTCTGCTTGAATTAGGCAGTCATCCAAGTAGGAATATATTTGAATTCCTCTTTGTCTGCAAAACACAATCACTGGTGCCAGGCATTTTGTGAAGACCCTGGGCACAGTAGATAAGCCAAAGGGCAGTGCAGAGAATTAGTAATGCATTGAGCCAGCTATGAATCTGAGGTATCTTCTGCAAGCTTGTCTGATTGGGACATGCAGGTATGCCTCTTTTAGGTCCAAAGTTACAAGCCAAGCCTTCTTGCCCAGCATTGGCAGTAGCTGCTGTAGAGTCAACATCTTGAATTTTGGAACTTCCAGAAACATATTTAGTATAGACAGGTCCAGTATTGGTCTCCAGGTTCTGTCCTTTCTGGGTACTAAGAAAAGTCTGGAGTAAAATTCTTGCCCCTGCTCTTGTTGTGGTACTTGCTGAATAGCCCTCATGTCCAGGAGGGCTGTAATTTGTTTTTGTGCCTCTGCCCATTGATTGTGTGGCAGGTCCGGCATACCTTTTGACCTTGGTAGAATGTGAAAATGGAACCTGTAGCCTTCGGACACTATGTTCAAGACCCATTTGTCTTGGGTAACCTTTTGCCAATTTGATGAGAAAAGTGCTAGTTTTCCCCCTAAGGGGGCTGCCAAAAGAAAAGTGCTTGGATCTGGCAGAGGAAAGTCATTGGGACTGTTTCCTGTAAGGTTGTGATTTGTCTTCTCTGCTTTTGGAGGTAGGAGCACCCCATTGTTTAGGCCTGTATGAGCCTTGGGGCTGAGATCTGCCTCTGGGATGGCTATATCTGCCTCTGTGGTCTGTCTGACACTGGAAAGGACCAATTTTTAGAAGGCTAGTTCCTGCTAAACCTGGGTGGTTGCACCTGTAAGAAATTTTTGACAGTCTGCATGGATTTTGCTTTATCCTCCATTTTTTTCAACACCTCTTCTGCTTTAGTACCAAACAAAGAATCATGCTGCAATGGTGCAGCTAATATTTTTTTTTTAACATGATCAGGCAGATTCTGTTCCTTTAACCAAGCATGCCTTCTAATAACAGAACCTGTAACAGCGGCCCTGCAAGAGGCCTTCAGTGAATCATAACCACATTGCAAAGTATGCTTTCCCACTTGTTCAGCTGCATGCAATAAATCCTGCAATTCCTTGTTCTCTGAACATTCAGTATTTGTCAACAATTTCTGTTTAAGCAATGACATTAAATATTGCTGATATTTAAGCATATGAAACTGGAAATTTAAAGCCCTTACAGCCAAGGTAGCAGAAGTGCAGACGTTTTCCCCCCATCTGTCTAGAGCCCTAGAGTCCCTATCAGAGGGGACAGGGTTTTTTTGCAGTGGAAGCTTTAACCCCTTTGGGACCCGGAGATATAGTTTCTGGGTCAGCAGCGGGAATTTTATATAGGAATTTGAGAGAATCCGGAACCCTGTAGTATCTGTCTGGCTTAGCAGGAGCAGGGAGTAGAGTCAGGGGATAGGCCGGACACTGAAAATACATCTACAATGTCTAAAACAGGTGGAATAGCAAGGAGTCTGTGCTGAGGAAGTAGTAGAAAGTCTGAGCCTTTTCTTAGATTCACAATAATCTTGGCTCTCCCAGTGGAAATGCTCCCTTATGGTATGCAGGGTTTCCCCAAAAGAATAATCCTCAGAAGGAGAGGCTGAAGGAACGGATTCTTCAGCATCAGAATCCTCATAGGGAAGCATGGAGTAATCCTGTTCAGAAGAGGAATCAGAGGAAATAGAAACCTGATCAGACGAATCATACTCTTGTCTCTTGCCTACGCCTTATATCAGGAGAGGGATGGGAGCCCCTACGCCTTATATCAGGAGAGGGATGGGAGCCCCTGATCAAAGTAATTAGGTCTTCAGCCATTTTGAGCATCTTGTTTTTTAGGCATGGAAGTTTGAGTAGGAGAATGCTGTACTTGTTTTTTTGTCTTTAGAGCTGCTTTAGTCTTTGTCTTTGAAGCTGAAGATGGCTTTATATATAGTTGTGTAGGTCTGAAGACACCCTCAGAAGCCGATGCCTGCTCAGCAGCTCCGGACCCATCTGAGGGAATGATTTCCGAGTGTCCAATACCTTGAGTATCCAGAGGCCCAGTCGGCTCCACATGGGAGTCGGAAGCGGCCTGCAGCTCTGAGGTAGCAGGTGCCAGGGGCTGCGAAAGTGCCTCACTGAGAACCGGCGAACCAGCGACTGGCCTAGCCGAGGCCTCGTAGTCTGTTTTGGACCTCAGATGCCTGTCCTTTTCCTTATCCTTGCGTTTTTTGTAACCTCCGTTTGTCAGCTGTTCTGATGGCATTATATAATTAAATCTTCGGCCAAAGTAATGAAATGCAAAATCAAACCAACGCTTAGTGCGCTGGTTAAATCTAGCACAAAACCGACAGCTAGCAACGTTGTGATCAGGGCCTAGGCAAGGAATACAGTAAGAGTGAAAATCCTTATGAGGTATTTGCTTGCCACAAAAAATGCAATTGTTAACTTTTTCTGACATCGGTCTGGAGCAAGGAAAAAGTTTCTCCAATGGGGTACTTAGCTTTAATGAAGACTTCGGTTCTGAAATTCGGATTTGAAAATCTCAGGAGTCTGCCGACTGGCACTTGCGAACTGCTTTTGCTTCGGGCACTGCGTGGCAAGAAAGACTTAAGAAAATGGCATCAGCTGCATCTTTTATACCTCTGGCACACTGACGTCAGGAAAGAGGCGACAGCAACTGACGCCGGACCTAGACTTTGGAATTCTGGCCAACTGAGGATAGCCTGCCAGCAGGATAACCCAAGAGTAATGACTGCAACAGTGAAACACGATGAACATCCTGCAATTCCTTGTTCTCAGAGCATTCAGAATTTGTCAACATTTTTTTGTTTCAACAGAGGCATTAAGTATTGCTGATATTTAAGCATATGAAATTGACAATTTAAAGCCTTTACAGCCAAGGTAGCAAAAGTGTAAACTTTTTTCCCCCATCTGTCCAGTACCCTAGAATCTCTACCTGAGGGGACAGGGGTTTTTTTTTTTTTTTGCAGTAGCAGCCTTGACCCCTTTTGGACCCTGAGAAATGGTTTCTGGGTCAGCAGCAGGGTTTTTATATAAAAATGTATGGGAATCTGGAACCCTGTAGTATCTGTCTGGCTTAACAGGTGCAGGAGGTAAAGAGTCGGGAGACAGGCCAGACTCTGTAAATACATCTACAATGTCTAGAACAGGAGGAATAGCAAGAGGTCTGTGCTGAGGTAGTAAAAGAAAGTCTGAGCCTTTTCTTAGAGTCTGAATAATCTTGGCTCTCCCAGTGGAAATGCTCCCTCATGGTATGCAGGGTTTCCCCAAATGAGTAGTCCTCAGGAGGAGAAGCTGAAGGGATTTACTCTTCAGCATCAGAAACCTCATAGGGAGGAATAGAGTATCCCTGTTCTGAAGAGGAGTCAGAGGAAATGGAAACCTGATCAGACGAATCATATTCAGTGTCTTGCCTAGGCCTCTTATCGGGTGGGGGGGGATGGGAACCCCTGATCAAAGTAATTAGGTCTTCGGCCATTTTCAGCATCTGTTTCTTAGGCATGGAAGTCTGTCCTGGAGAATGCTGTACTTGTTTCCTTGTCTTTAAAAATGTTTCAGTCTTTGTCTTTGATGCTGATGTTAGCTTGATATAAAGCTGTGTAGATCTGAAAACACCCTCAGAAGCCGATGCCTGCTCAGCGGCTCCGGACCCATCTGAGGGATTAATTTCCGAAGGCCCAATACCTTGAGTATCCAGAGACCTAGCTGTCTCCATGTGGGAGTTGGAGGCAGCCTGTGGCTCTGAGGTAGCGGGTGTCAGGGGCTGCAAAAGTGCCTCACTGAGAACCGGCGACCGGCCTAGAAGAGGCTTTGTCGTCGGTTTTGGATCTCAGATGCCTGTACATCTCTTTTTCCTTGCGCTTTTTATGAACTCCGGTCGTCGGCTGTTCTGACGGCATTATGCAGTTAAACCTTCGGCCAAAGTAATGAAATGCAAAACTGTACCGACGCTTAGTGTGTTGGTTAAATCTAGCACAAAACCGACAACTAGCAACATCGTGGTCTGGGCCTATGCAAGGAATACAGTAAGAATGAACATCCTTATGAGGTATTTGCTTCCCACAAGAAATACAATTGTTAACTTTTTCTGACAATGGTCTGGAGCAAGAAAAAAAGTTTCCCCAATGGGGTACTTAGCTTTATAGAAGATTTCTGATCTGAAATTAAATTTTGAAAATCTCAGGAGTCGGCCGACCGGCACTTGCGAACTGCTTTTGCTTCAGGCACTGCGCGGCAAGAAAGACTGAAAAAAATGGCGCCAGCTGCATTTTTTATACCCCTGGCGGACTGACGTCAGGGAAGAGGCGACAGCAACCAAAGCCGGACCAAGACTTTGGAATTCGGGCTGACTGCGGGTAGCCTGCCAGCAGGATAACCCAAGTGTTAAGACTGCAACAGTGAAACACAATGAACATCACAGCACGTAGGGAAAGCCTGAAATTTTCAGCTATGCCACAGAAGCTGGAAGGAAAAGACTGCATTAATTTTTTGAAAGCACAAATGAGCAACTGGACTGGTATTCCACAGCAGGAGTTGTTAGTTGAAAGGGCACACTGTGTGAATGCTTCAAACCTGGCTATGAGAAAGTAACCTAGACCTTTAATAGTAAAGATGCAATCCTACCAGCAGATGGAGTGCATACTGACAGAACTATGGCAGAAGGACAAAGCACTAAAAGTTGGAGATGGCAAAGTGTTTGTTGAGAATGGTTACTCACTGTACAACAGGCAAAAGAGAGGCAAATGTATTCCATTATTCAAAGAATGTGGAGATGCAGGTGAGATTTTCAAACTGCTGTACCCAGCTGTGTTTAAGGTATTTTTCACTGGAGGGACAAAATCACTTTTTTGATGAAGTACATGCTAAGGAGGAAATACAAAACGTCAAACAAAAAGTGCGGTGTAAAACAGAAAGAGATTCTGCTTCTTGTTCTTCTAGTAATAAAGACCACAGAGTGGTCCTGCAAAACTTTTTCCGGTGTTTCAATGGAAAATGTTGGAGTGAAGGAAGGGAGCATGAGAGCTGATAAGAAGAATTGTGAATACATTTGAAATGTAGCAGAGAAATGATTTGGGAGATGGAGATCAACAGTAATAAAACAAGTAATGTGGGATTGCAGTGCAATAATTATGTGTGTGAAACATGACAGAAAAAGAAAATATGGAAATACTGGACAGTTTAATAATTTGTTGGACTTGTGGGGGACTCTAAAAGCATATGTCCTAATTCCTCATTAATGTTCAAAAATGTTTTGGGGGGGGGGAGAGGAGGGAGAAGGTTAACTTTAAGTAAAGAATTTTTTTTTATTAGCAATATTTTTGCGGTGTGGGTGTTTTTCTTTGCATGTTATAAAGTAAAGCTTTCTCTGTTATTTTTAAGTGTAATGGAGCTGCTTTTTTTCACTTCTCTCTTTCTTTTTGTTCAGTTTTAAGAAATGTAGGCAATGCAATGAAAAATAGCCTGGTTAAAAAAGAGCAAGACAAAAGAAAAATATATGTGTTTTCTCATTCTTACATGGGGGAATTACTGGATTAATGACTTTAGATTGACTTAGTAACAAGTTTTAAAAGTAAGCAAGTAAATCAAAATGACTACAGAATATTAGGAGCCTTTTTCCTAGCAAATACATGTATACTCAGTAGCAATTCTGCAGCTGGTCTTCATGTTTCCATGGAAACAATCTGAGAGAGAGAAACTGGCTGACTACTTCTCTTTTCTGCATGGAGACAATCTGATAAAGATAAATTGATTACAGTCTGGTGGAGAGCAACTGGCTGAAGAAAAAAAACTGAGAAAAGAAACTGGCTAGGAGAGAATGTTCTCTGAAAGCTTTCATGGGTTTTCCTAGCTGGGAGAGCTATAAAAGAAAGAGAAAACCAATTAGCACTTAGAAGCACAGGCTGCACCATGCGTCTTAGCATGTTTAACCTTTTGTTTTAGGTTAACTCAAGTCTCTGTGTGTGGCTGTCAGTTTGGGACTTTTGTTCCCATCAGGAAGGTAAAACTTTAGTACTTGAAAATGTACATAGTTTTGTGTGCAAGAAGTTAAGTTTTTTGGGGGTGTACTAGGGTGTGTCTGTGTTTTTTGTCTGAGGGCTTTCAATAAAACAAAAAGTTTTATAAGATGCGACACAAGCTCAAACGGATATGACCACAAACAACTGTATAAAAGTTCAACCTGTCAGTGTATGCATGTAACACTGGAAATATGGAACTTTCCAATGTGGATCAGCTGAAATCACAGTCACTTTGTTTCATACAGACTACTCAGAGGTGATATCCACCTTGCCTATACGGCAATCTCTGGCCCAGCTTTATTCAAAATGCTGCATTTCTGCAAGTCAAATGACACACAAGTAACTCGCTGTAATGACCTTAACCTCGTATGTGACATGAACAGAACCTGCTGGAGGAACAGATTTGTCTCCCTGAGGCTACCATACCTTTGGAACAGACTCCCAATTCATGTCAAACACAGCACCTCACCGGCCCTCTTCAAACGCAATCTGGACAACTGGACGGGTAACCATAAATTCACCCTGGGGGTTCCCCCTCTCTCTCTCTTGGATTGGGACAACAGGTGTTGATTGTGAAAACAAGAGTATCTTGGCTAGGTTGTAAAGGCCCTAGGGCCATTAGCCTAATAACATCCTATGATCCTATTAACTAGATATTTGACAAAAAGGTGTTGTACATAAAAGGAGGGAATAATAACTTTAATGCAAGGATGCTTTTTGTAATGTCTTTAAATGTTAATGGTCTCACAAACAAATACAAAAAAGAAAGAGTAGTTAACTACGTTAAAAAAAATATAGAGTGCAAATAGGTATGTTACAGGAGGCACACTTTGGACCACGGTGGTGGTGCTGCGGTAGTGTTGTCACCTCAGAGTAAGACGCTGTCCGGTTCGATTCTCAGCTAGAGCGTCTTGTGTGTGGAGACATGCGTGAATGGGCGTACCTTCATTGAAGGTTGTGCATCAGGGCTGGTAACTCTGCACGTAAAAATCAACTACCAATCATTAGCGAACCGGAGTTCCGCTGTGGCGATCCCTAACCGGGAAAAGCCGAAAGACACAAACAGGAGACACACTTAGAAAGAGCTGAACTGGTGAATTTGATAAAGGTTTTCAGGATGGTTATTCAGCAGAATACCTGGGACAAAGGAAAATAGGAGTACTTATATTAAATTGCAAGAGGAACTCCAACAGTAATAGAAGAGGATAAAAAAAGACAATGGCAGATTTGTAGTGTTAAGGAGCTACTGGCAAGGGAGGAGGATTACACTGGCATGTATTTATATTCCACCTAAAACTGTTATAATGAAGCTTAAGAAAATTCTGGGAGAAATGATCAGTTTTCAGAAAGGAATATTATTTATACATCGGGACTGGAATACGATTTGCAAAAGTGAATATGTCTCTGTGGAGCCAAGAAGGGAAAGTATAACAAAGGAGGGTACATTTTTTTAAAAAAACATTATGAAAATTTGGCATGGAAGATGTGAATTCAGTAGCAGGGGGAGTTTGGAGTGAATTTACATATTATTCCCAAAGACATAAAAACTGGGCTAGGCTAGACAGAATTTACATTTCGCATAAATATGTGCATTTAATTGAAGGTCTTGATACACACCCAATAACTATTTCAGATAGTGTGCAGATAAGAACTAAAATAAAAACACAGAGTAATGAAATAAAAATGAGATATTGGTGCTTTCCAACCTACCAGTTGAAAAGAAAGGAATTTAAGGACTGGGTAGTGGACATTATTCAAGCAGCTATTAGAAAGGACAGAAATTTCTTCCAAAAATATAGCTAGGGAGTGGGATAAAGTTAAAGTGGAGTTTAAAAATAGGGTGGAAATAAAAGAAAGGGAGCTATGGTTAAGAAGTAACAAGAATTACTTAGAGGGACAGACAAATGTTAAAGTATTACAGAATAGAGGGAATCTCAGATAAGATAAGGATCAATTGCACAACGCTAAGCAGAAAATACGGGATTACCTCAATAACATGCACAAGCTTAGAAAGATTGCTGTTAAGCGATTGTTTTTTGGTAAGAACAGTAGAGCACAAAAACATTTAGCACAACAATTTAGGCAACAGAAAGTAGAAAAGGTAGTCACCAAGCTTAGGGAGCCTATAACAAGGAAGGTAACAGATCCTGTAAAGATATAAGAAATATTTTGGAAATTCTATGAAAGCCTGTATAAAGCAGAGAAACATGGAAATCAAGAAAAGCTACAAATGGAAATGCTTATGGAAGAACTGCATATGCCAAGGTTGGAGATAGATGAGGATCAATTATTAATGGTTAGGATAGGGGAAGATGACAGAAAAATTGTGATGTATAACTATGGTACTCTTGTGGAACCTTGGAAGCTATGAGGTAAAAACTGACAGATCTGGAGGGGTTTGTTTAACAGTATTTTAAGAGAAGTACGAACATCCTGGAAGAAAACAGTGTTAGCTGGAATACCTAAAGGAGGTAAAGCTCCATCAGACTCCACTTCATACAGGTCCATTTCAATACTAAACCAGGATTATAAAAGTGCTCATGTCTATAATGGCTAAAAGAATGACAAAAGTAATGCCAAAATTGATAGATATGGATCAATGTAGTTTTGTGGAGGGGAGGCAAACATTTGACAACATTAACAGAACAGTGATGATCCAGAGAGAAGCACACTGCAATAAAATACCATTATTTTTGGTGGGTCTTGATGCAGAGAAATCATTTGACAGAGTAAGCTGGGACTTTATGAGCAGGGCAATGAAAGCCTTTGTATTTCCTGAAAAAATTATAAAGTTTATTAGGAGGATATAAGGGGGATCGGAGGCAAAAACTGAAGTGCAAGGAGTCCTCTCTGGTAATTTCTGCTTGAGCGGAGGAACCAGGCAGGGGATTCCTCTTTCCCCTTGTTATCTGCATTATATTTAGAACCACTGGCAAAAAAAATAAGGGACTCAGAAATTCAAGTAGATAATTGATATGGTAGTCAAAAAAGCTGGCTCTATTTGCAGACAACATTATTTCATACCTGACAAAACCAGAAAGAGACATTACAGTGTTGTGAAACATTTTGATACAGTTTCAAATCTTTTGGGGATACAAAATTAACTTGGCTAAACAAAGCCAATAGTGGTAAATTATGCCCCCACACAAATTGGTTCAGCAATATCCATCCTTATGGAGACATGATAAAATTAAATATATTGGAGTATGGATTAAAAAATGATGCTGGTGTGGCAGCTAAGGATATGTGGAAAGAGACTAAACAAAAGACAATGCAAAAACTGAGCAAATGGAAACTCTGTTATATAGATATGGATAGTACGATACAAGCAGTCAAAATGTTTTAAGTCCCTTTGTCTTATACACAGATCAAGCACATTTTTAATCAACCAGTGGAGAAACTGCGGACACCAATTAATAAAGAGCTGAAGGACTTTATCTGGGAGGGGAAGATGGCAAGTGTCAAGCTGGATAAGCTGATTCTTCCAGTATAACAGGGTGGATTGGGATTACCCAATTTGAAGGGGTATTTCAGAGCTACACAATTAAGGCTCCTATACATAGCACAAGCAGAAAACTATAATTCAAAGTGGAAAGGGATAAGTTTGGAACAAGGGAGAAGCTCAAGAAAAGCAGAGTTGTGTACACTTACCATAAATGTAGATGTTAGAGTATACTCACTGTTGCAGTCATTACATGTGGGTAATCTGCTTGCAGGTTACCCTCAGTCGGCCTGATTAACAAAGTCTCGGGTCCTGCATCAGTTGCTGTCCCTTCTTCCATGACGTCAGGTCGTCAGGGGTATAAAACATGCAGCCGATGCCATTACATCAGTTTTTCATGCCCCAGATGTTAGGTGCCCCCCCTAATGGGAAGCAATTAAACATAAAAGCACAAAGATATACCCCTCCAACAAAAAAGCAAATACACCAAACTGGCTTTTAAGCGTAGTAAAGAAAGTAGAGGTATGGCCAGAAGAACTTCTACATTTATGGTAAGTGTACACAACTGTACTATGTTCTTCATGTTTCACTGTTGCAGTCATTACATTTGGGTAGATTCCTAAAGCTAATGCTGGGAGGAGGAGTTTATATAGCATTCGGGCCAGCTATAAGGCCCTGCAAGACAGCAGCTGCAAAGCCAGCTCTGGATTTAGAGAAAATTGGTAAATGATAATGCTTGGTGAAAGTATGTACAGAACTCCAGGTAGCAGCTTCTAGGATGCCCCTGGTAGGAACACCTCTGAGGAAGGCTGCTGAAGTAGATGCAGCCCTGGTGGAGTGAGATCTGATCCCCTGGGGGATAGGCTTCCCATGGTGCTTATAACAGAAATTAATGCAATGGCTTATCCATTTAGAAATGGATTGTTTTGAAATAGCCTTCCCCTCTGCCCCTGCAGCAAATGCTACCAGCAGTTGTTCAGATTTTCTTCGAGGTTTAGTCCAGTCCAAGTAGAATCTAAGTTGTCTGTGCACATCCAAGGAATGCAGAATCCGTTCTCCTTTGTTCTATGGATTGGGAAAGGTCGGCAAATGAATGGACTGATTAAGAGCCACACTGGATACCACTTTGGGCATGAAGGATGGATTGGTCCCGAGTGACACCCTGTCCACATGAAAGATGATGAAAGGCTCCACTGCCATAAGGGCCTGTGTAATTCAGATATCCTTCTAGCTGAAGCGATTGCTAAAAGGAAAGCTGTTTTCCAAGAAAGAAATTTTAACTCTGTAGTAGCAGCTGGCTTGAAAGGAGGTAGAGTGAGTTTCTCCAATACAAAGTTAAGGTCCCAGGCAGGGGTCGGAGCTCTCCTGGGTAGTCTCAAATTTTTGGCCCCTTTGAGGTACTGCTTGAGCAGAGGATGAGAGAAGAGGGGAGGTTCTGTGTTATAATGAGCTGGAAATGGCAGAGGCGTGAATTTTAATGGAGGAAAGAGGCCCTTGTGAAACATCTCAGTTAAGTACTGCAAAATCTGAGGTAAATTGGGTGCTGCTGTGCTCATCCCTTGAGACTGGTTCCAGGCACAGAATCTTTTCCATTTTTCAGCATAAGATTTTCTAGTACTAGGTCTCCTTGCCTCTAAGATTACATCCATCACAGGTTTGCTGAGGGATAAGGGTGAATTTAAGTGATTAGCCAGGCTGCAAGGTTTAATGTTGGAAGCTGACGGTGCAGAATTTGGTTCTCCTGATGAGACAGCAGGGAAGGGGTCTGAGGCAGGTGCCATGGAGCTAATTGCGACACATTGCGTAGGAGGGGGTACCAGTGTTGGCGCAGCCAGTCTGGAGCAATCAAGATCATGCTTGGTTTGTCCTGTTTGACTTTTAGTGGAACATTAAAGAGCAGAGGCAGTGGGGGGAAGGTGTAGACTGATGGGTTTTTCCAGCTGAAGGACAGAGCATCCACTTTTAAGGCTTGTTTGTGGGGAGTCCTTGTGCAAAACTTGTCCAACTGGTAGTTCTGGGGGGGGGGGGGGCAAATAGATGTATGTCTGGGCTCCCCCATTCGCTTGTCAACATGTTGAAAATCCTTGGTTCCGGTTTCCACTTTTGTGGGTCCATGAGGCTCCTGCTTAGTCCGTCTGCCAAAGTATTTAATTTTCCTGGCAGGAATTGAGCTTGTAGGTGTACTTGGTAGCTCAAGGCTGTGTTCCACAATGCCACGGCTAATCTGCAGAGGGGGTAGGAATGTGTACCCCCCTGCTTATGTACCAAATAACCGTGGTGTTGTCCTGGAAGAATGTAGTCCTTGAAGGCAGTCAGAGCATTCTGTACAGCTAACATTTCTTTTTGATTGATATGTAGGTGCATTTGACTTGGGTGCCATTTGCCCTGATTGCACTTCCCTGCCAGGTGAGCCCCCCCCCCCCAAGCATAGTCTGATGCATCTGTTAGGGTTTGGGTGGCAGGGGGTAGTGTGAATGGTAGTCCCTTGTTTTGGTGGCAGGCCTCTGCCCACCAGAGGAACTCTAGGCGCAGGCAAGGTATGCTAGGAAGCATGGTTTCCAGGCTGTGAGAAGGTTGACTTCATATGCTTTTTAGATACCACTGTAGTTTCCTCATATGCAGTCTTGTATATGGAATTAGAAGAATGCAGGAGGCCATGAACCCCAAGGCTTGCAGTATTTGTCTTGCAGATAGCAGGATTGTTGTGGCCACTTGTTTGAAATAGGTTACCAAATGAATTTGCTTTTCTGGCATGAGGTAAAGCCATTTGGGAAATTGTATTCAAGCTTGCTCCCAGGAATGTAATTTGTTGACAGGGTACCAGCTGTGATTTCTTTTCGTTTTTGGTGTACCCCAGACAAGTTAGAACCCTTTTTACAAACACCACATGATTCAAAAGTATGCCCTGGCTTTCTGCCTGAATTAGACAATCGTCCAGGTATGGGTATATCTGAATACTTCTTTGCCTGTAAAATGCAATAACTGGAGCCAGGCACTTTGTGAATACCCTGGGCGCAGTACACAAGCCAAAGGGCAGTGCAGAGAACTGATAATGCTTGCAGCCTGCTTTGAAGCATAGGTATCTTCTGCAAGATTCCCTGATTGGGTTGTGCAGGTATGCTTCTTTTAAATCTAGTGTTGCCAACCAGGTGTCTTTGCCTAGCATAGGAAGTAATTGGTGAAGAGTCAGCATGTTGAATTTTGGAATCTCCAGAAAAGACAGGTCCAGGATTGGATGCCATGAGTTGTCTTTTCTGGGTACCAGAAAAAGTCTGAAGTAGAAACCTTGTCCCTTTTCCTCTTCTGGTACTAGTTGAATAGCCCCCATGCTTAAGAGAGAAAGTACTTGTTTTTGAGCCTCTGCCCACTGATTTGGGGGCAGGTCTGGCCACCCATTTGGTGTCGGCCATGTTTGGAAATGAAATCTGTATCCCTGGGACACTATTTTTAAAACCAATTTGTCCTGGGTTATGAGTTCCCAGTTCTTTGCATGAAGAGCAATCTTTCCCCCCAAAGAGGCGGTCAAAAGATAAGTGCTTGGGAATTTTAAAAGGAAGTCATTGAGACTGTTTACCATAGGGGGGTGTCTTGTTATTTCCAGATTTGGAAGTGGAGGCCCCCCACTGCTTAGTTCTCAGAGTCCCCTGGGACTGAAACCTGGGGTTTTTGTTGTGTCTGGGTTTGGACTGAGAAGACCTGGAAGGGACTGGAAAGGACCAATTCTTAGTAGGCCACTGCCTACTAAATCTAGGAGGTTGCACTTGTAAAAAATCTTTCACATTTTGCATAGATTTAGCTTTATCTTCCATCTTTTTAAGAACTTCTTCAGCCTTGTTGCCAAACAGGCAGTCCTGATTTAAAGGAACATACAATTTAGCTTTAACATGATCAGGCAAAGATTGCTCCTTAAGCCAAGCATGCCTTCTAAGCACAGCAGCCCTGCAAGAGGCCTCTAAAGAATCAAAACCACATTGCAAAGTATGTTTTCAAACTTGTTCAGCAGAATGCATTAAATCCTATAAAATCTTTATTTTCCACACAGTCAGGAATCAACATCATTTTCTGTTTAAGCAGTCCAATAACATGTTGCCGATATTTTAGCATATGAAATTGACAGTTTAAAGCTCTGATTGCCAAGGTTGCAGAAGTATAAACCTTTTTACCCCATCTATCCAGCGCCCTGGGAGTCTCTATTCAGAAGCGGTAGGATTTTTAGCAGTAGAAGCCTTAATGCCCTTGGGCCCCTGAGAAATAGTCTCTGAATCTGCAACAGGATTTTTCAAAAGGAACTTGAGACTCAGGAACCTTGTAGTATCTGCCAGGTTTACTAGGAGCAGGAGGCAGGGAATCAGGGGCCAAACTGGATTCCAAGAAAACATAATCAACAATGTCTAGTACAGGATGTATAGCCAAAGGGCTATGCTGAGGTAGAAGAAGGAAATCCCAAAGTCTCTTTTTTGAATCAGAAAATTCCTGACTTTCCCAGTGAAAATGCTCCCTTAAAGTATGTAACGTTTCCCGAAAAGAAAACTCCTCAGGAGGTGTAGCAGAGGGAATAGAATCCTCTGCATCAGAATCCTCATAAGTAGGTATGGACAAATCCAGGTAATCAGAAGAGCCAGAAGAAACAAAATCCATATCAGAATATTCATAATCAAGTTCAGCCCTAGGCCTCTTGGGGGGGGGGGGGGGGGGGTTTTGACTACCCCTGATTAGAGGTATTAGATCTTCAGCCATTTTTATCATTTGTTTTTTAGGCATAGGGGCCTGAGCATGTGGCCTGGGCCTTGGTTTTTCTAGACATGGATTGAGATTTAGGCCTTAGTAATGAAGGAGGCATGGATTTATTATGCAAGTCTGTGCCTGAATACACCCTCAGAAGCCAGTGCCTGGACCCATCCAAGGTAGAGACATCCGCGGGTTCCATAGTTGAAGAATCTCGCGGCATACTGGACTCTGAATGGGTCTCAGTAGAGGCCTACGAATCAGAAGTAGCGGGTATCAGGGGCTGCGAAAGTGCCTCACTGAGTACCGGTGAACTGGCAACTGGCTTAGAAGCGTCGTCGGCAGTTTTGGACCTCTGTGGCCTGTCTCAGTCTTTATCTTTGCGCTTTTTCAGAATCCCGGTAGTCGGATAGCTAACCGATAACATTTCTGGATAATTAAACCAAGAACCAAAATATTTAGAGGCAAAAATATACAGACGACGGATAGTGCACCAACTAAATAAAAGCACAAAACCGACAGCAAGGCACATCGTGGTCAGGGCCTAGGCAAGGAATACAGTATGAATGAAAATTTTTATGAGGTATTTGCTTTCCACAAGTAATGCAATTATTAACTTTTACTGACATAGGTAAGGAGCAAGAAAAAGTTTCTCCAACGGGGTACTTGGCTTTAAGTTGAAGACTTCGGTTCTGACACTCTAAACGAAAATTTCAGGAGTCAGCCGTCCGACACTTGCGAACTGCTTCTGCTTTGGGCACCGCGCGGCAAGAAAGACTAGTGTAATGGCGTCGGCTGCATGTTTTATACCCCCGACGACCTGACGTCATGGAAGAAGGGACAGCTACTGACGCAGGACCCAAGACTTTGCTAATCAGGCTGACTGAGAGCAACCTGCAAGCAGATTGCCCAAATGTAATGACTGCCAACACTGAAACATGAAGAACATCAAGGAGAGACTGGGATTTTAGATGCAGGCCTTTAAGGAGAAAAACAATAATCATACAGAAAATTATATTCATAAAGTATTCTAAGAACTAAACCAATATGGGAACGGAGAAAGGATATTCTGCTGATAGGCATTACTGCAATTAGGGATATAGACAATAGGCATGAGGGGGCTGGAATATATTAGAGAAAACTGACAAAGGAACCAAAGCATTGGGAACACATAACTAGAGAATGAAATGTAGCAAAATGGGAAGAGGCCAAGAATTTATTTGGACTGCAAGTTAGAGACTGTCTTCCCTATCAAGGAGTGATATCAGAGTATAGGCAAAGAGAAAGAAATGGGGGGGTCCTAAATGAAAGACTAGCACTGGTAGAATCTAGAACAGAAGCTGCCATTACAAAAGCAATAATTAATAGAGCATATAAAATACTGCATGATAATTACAAGAATGAGATGAGATGAGATTAGAAAGGATGAGAAGACAGACTGGACAAATAATTCAAAAAGAAACAATGGGAGGATATACATAGGTCTCCCAAATATGCAACAAAATCTAGATGATTTTGGATTTTTGCTTGGAAATGTTTACATAGAGATTTTTATACCCCAAGCAAACTCCAGAGAATTTTTCCTCAGGTAGACAGCAAATGCTGGAGGTATGATGGGGAAGGAGGTACTTGGGAATATATTTTTCTAGGAGTGAGGTGGGTTGGCGCACTTTAAGGATCCCTGTGGGATGCACTATCCTCTATACTGGGTGGATGGATTGGTGCTACAAGGGAGATTATTTTTCTGAGCTATGATAAAGAAAGTACAGTTTTGTACCTACCATAAATGTAGATGTTCGAGTGCTAATCCAGCTGCAGTCATTACAGATGGATTCTCTGCAGTCAGGCGGGTCCTCGGTTGGCCGAATTCCAAAGTCTAGGTCCGGCGTCGGTTGTTGTCGCCTTCTTCCCTGACGTCAGTGCGACAGGGGTATACAAGACACAGCCGACACCATTTTCTTCAGTCTTTCTTGCCCCAGATGTCAGGTGCCCCCAGAAGGAAGGCAATACATAATTTATATATCTATGTATAGTCATGCAATGCAATATAATCAAAATTCAGCAGTTGCAAGCAAATACACCATAGAAGGATAACCCAAACAGGTTGTATGAGGAGGAGTTAGCCACTAGGCCTGTACCAAGAGGGGAAGGAGGGAGGGAAACCTGGACTGCAGCTGTATTAGCACTCTAACATCTACATTTATGGTAGGTACAAAACTGTACTATGTTCATTGTGCATACAGCTGCAGTCATTACAGATGGGTAGAATCCCAAAGCTACGCACAGGGTGGTAGGCACTAGGTGGAATTAGGAGGAGCCAGAATGCCCTGCAACACAGCAGTGGCAAAGCCTGCTCTTGTTTTGGAGTATAAAGGTAGGTGGTAGTGTTTAGTGAAGGCATGCACTGAACTCCAAGTGGCTGCCTCCAAAATATCTTTGGTAGGAACTCCTCTGAGGAAGGCTGCAGAGGTAGCTGTGGTCCTTGTGGAGTGGGATCGGATGCCTGTAGGCACAGACTTACCATGAAAGGAGTAACAAAAACTTATGCAGTGGCCTATCCATTTTGAAATTGTCTGTTTGGAAATTGGCTTCCCTTGAGCTCCTACAGCACAGGACACAAAGAGTTGTTCTGATTTCATGAACGGCTTTGTTCTGTCCAAATAGTAACGCAGCTGTCTATGGATGTCTAAGGAATGTAGCAGCCTTTCCCCTTTGTTTTGAGGATTGGGGTAAAAGGTAGGCAAGTGTATGGCCTGATTTAAAGCTACCCTGGATACTACCTTAGGCATAAAAGACGGGCTGGTTCGTAGGGAAACCCTGTCCTGATGGAAGATGAGAAAGGACTGCACAGCCATGAGGGCTTGTAATTCCGAGACCCTACGAGCTGAGGTAATAGCCAGAAGGAAAGCTGTTTTCCAGGACAAATATTGCAAATCTGTTGAGGCAGCTGGTTCAAAAGGAGGCAATGTTAATTTTTCCAGAATGTAATTTAGATCCCAGGCTGGGATTGGTTGTTTCCTTGGAGGTCTTATATTCTTAGCCCCTCTGAGGAACTGTCTTAAGAGTGGGTGATAGAATAAAGGTGGATCAGTGTTGTATTCTGCAGAAATGGCTGAGGCATGGATTTTAATGGAGGAGAATGAAAGTCCACTGTTCAGCAGCTCAGTTAGATACTGTAATATCTGAGGCAAATTCAGTTTTCTAGGATCCTGGTCCTTTTTCTCATTCCAAGCGCAAAACCGTTTCCATTTTGCGGAGTAAGCTTTTCTAGTAGATGGCCTTCTGGCTTCAAAATGACATCCTGTACCTCCTTGGAGAGTAGGGTCTGTTGTAGTGTTAAAGAATTTTCCATGCAGCCAGATTGAGTGTTTTCAGCTGACTGTGAAGAGTTTTGTAGCTGTGCCGAGTCAGGAGAGGCATTAGAGGTAGGGTCCAGGGAGGAGAATGTGTTGGCTCCTCAGGAGTGGGTACCAGTGTTGTCTTGGCCAGTCTGGAGCAATCAGTATCATCTTTGGTCTGTCTGCTCTTGTTTTCAAAAGCACCTTGGTCAGTAGGGGAAGAGGTGGAAAGGCGTAAACTGTCAGTGTTGCCCAACTGAAAGAAAGTGCATCCACTCTCCAGGCCTTTGGATGAAATGTCCTTGAGCAGAATTTTGTCAATTGGTGATTTTTGTGGGAGGCAAAGAGATCTATGTCTGGCCTTCCCCAGGCTTGGATTATCTTTGTAAACACTTGAGGATGCAACTTCCATTCGTGAGGGTCTGTCATATTTCTGCTTAGATTGTCTGCCAGTGTGTTTTCCATACCTGGCACGTACTGTGCTTGAAGCTCGATTTGCCATTCCAGAGCCCTGTTCCAAAGTGACATGGCCAGCCTGCACAGGGGGTATGAATGTGTTCCTCCTTGTTTGTTTATGTACCACATTACTGTGGTGTTGTCTGTTCTTATTACTAATTGCCCTGGATGCAGGAGGTACTTGAAAGCTGTAATTGCATTTATCACTGCTAGCATTTCCTTTTGATTGATGTGAAGGTGCTTTTCCTTTTGGGACCATTTGCCCTGAATGCACCTGTCTGTCATGTGTGCCCCCCAGGCATAGTCTGAGGAGTCTGTTGTGATGACTTGATTTGCTTGAGGTTTGCAGAATGGAAGACCTGCGTTTGTTTGGCATGCTTGAGCCCACCATAGAAATTCCTTTTGTAAACATGGAATTAGTGGTATTACTGTTTCCAAACTGTGGCTGTGTTGAGACCATAGGTTTTTTTTAGGTACCACTGAAGTTTCCTCATATGCAACTTTGCACATGGGATTAGAAGAATGCAAGATGCCATGAAGCCCAGAGCCTGCAGGATTTTCCTTGCAGTTAGCCTGGTATAATTTGCTAGTATCTTGAAGTACTGAGTTAGTTGCCCCTGTTTTTCTGGCGTAAGATAGGCCATCTGGGTGTTTGTGTCCAAGTTGGCACCCAGGAAAATTATTTTCTGAGATGGTGTTAGCCTGGATTTCTCTTTGTTGACTGTGTATCCCAGAGAATTCAATAACTGTGTTACATAAGCCAGATGCTCCAGAAGTATGTGTTTGCTGTCCGCTTGGATCAGGCAGTCGTCCAAATAAGGGTATATTTGTATCCCTTGAAGTCTGCAGTAGGCAATTACTGATGCCAGGCATTTTGTGAATACTCTGGGCGCAGTAGAGAAGCCAAAGGGCAATGCAGAGAATTGATAGTGGATTGAACCTGCAAGAAATCTGAGGTATCTTCTGCAGCTTTGTCTGATTGGGACATGCAGATATGCCTCCTTGAGGTCCAATGTTACCAGCCAAGACTCCTTACCCAGCATGGGAAGAAGCTGCTGTAAGGTGAGCATCTTGAATTTTGGCAGTAGAAATGTGTTTAGGATGGATAAGTCCAAAATGGGTCTCCAATCGGTTCCCTTCCTTGGTACCAGGAATAGTCTGGAATAAAAACCTTGACCTTGTTCTTGAGTAGGTACCTCTTGAATAGCTTTCATGTTCATGAGCTTTGAAATTTGTATTTGAGCCTCTGCCCTTTGATTGTGCGGCAGGTTCAGCATGCCTCTCATTTTTGGAAGAGTGTGAAAATGAAATCTGTAGCCTCTGTTTAGAATGTCCAGGATCCATTTGTCTTTTGTGACAATATGCCAATTTTCTGAAAATAATGCCAGCTTTCCTCCCAAGGGTGCTGCCACTTGAGCCTCGTTTGGCATGCAAAGGGGAAAGTCATTGGGTTTGTTTTCTGTATTGCTGTGCACGGTCTTCGCCACCTCTTGATGCTGGAGGTTGCCATTGTCTGCCTCTATATGATCCTTGAGATTGTCCTCTGCCCATTCCGCGTCTGTATCTACCTCTTTGGGGCTTGTCCGTGGCTGGAAAGGACCAGTTTTTTGTAGGCCAATTTCTGCTAAAACGTGGTGGTTGTACCTGTAGAAAAGCCTTAACAGTTTGCATAGATTTAGCTTTTTCTTCCATTTTCCTTAGTATTTCCTCAGCATTAGTACCAAATACATCCTTTTGTAAAGGAGCATCTAGTAATTTAGCTTTGGCATGATCAGGCAGGGTTTGTTCCCTAAGCCAGGCATGTCTACGAATGACTGATCCTGTAACTGCAGCTCTACTTGAGGCCTCTAGAGCATCATAACCACATTGTAAGGTGTGCTTACCCACTTGTTCTGCACTATGCATCATATCCTGCAACTCCTTCAGATCTGGTTGTTCAGGTTGTGACATTTTATTCTTTAACTGTGATAACAGAAACTGCTGATATTTAAGCATATGGAACTGACAATTTAAGGCACTCATGGCTAGAGTGGCCGAGGTATATACCTTTCTTCCCCACCTTTCTAAGGATCTAGACTCTCTTTCGGAAGGTAATGGATTCTTAGCAGTAGAGGCCTTCATTCCCTTGGGACCCTGAGAAATGGTTTCTGGGTCAGCATTATGGCTTTTGTAAAGAAAATGGTGTGAGTTAGGAACTCTGTAGTACCTATCAGGCTTGACTGGGGCTGGAGGCAGGGAATCCGGATTAAGGCAAGCCTCCGAATAAACATCAAGTATGTCCAAGACAGGAGGTATCGCTAGAGGTCTGTGCTGAGGTAGCAGAAGGAATTCCCTAAGCCTTTTCTTTGAATCTGAAAAATCCTGGCCTTCCCAATGGAAGTGTTCCCTCAAGGTATGCAAGGTTCCCCCGAATAAGAAATCCTCTGAGGGGGATACAGAAATGGACTGTTCTGCAGCAGAATCTTCAAAAGGGGAGTACAAATGCCCCTCTTCATCAGAATGTTCTGAAATAATGGAGCCCTGGTCAGAAGAGGGAGATTCTTCCTCCACTCTGGGTCTCTTGTCCGGTGGGGGTTGGGAACCCCTGATAAGAGTAATTAAATCCTCAGCCATTTTGAGCATCTGCTTTTTAGGCATGGGGCCTGTAGATGGGCCCTGTGCAACAGGCCTCTGGGAGTGCATGGCTGATTTAGACTTAAAGGCCTTGATGGAAAAGGAAGAAGAAGGTCTGAAGACACCATGGGTGGAAGTAGATCTGTCCACATTAAGAGGCTCAACACTCACAGTGGCTTCGGTAGCTGTAGTCAGGGTGTGGGCCGAGGAACCTGCGGTCTCAGTTACAGAGGACACCACCAGAGAAGTGTCGTCGGTAGTCAGGGGCTGCGTAGGCACCTCACTGAGAACCGGACCACGTGTAGCCGGTTTTGGCGTGGTGTCGGTGGAGACTGTGGGCCTCGTGTGTCGGTCTTTGTCCTTGCATTTTTTGGACAAAACAGTAGTCTGAGTCTCCGACGACATTGTACAGTTAAAAGTTTTACCAAAAAAGTGCTGGGCGAACTCCGCCCGATGCTTAATAGTGCGTTTATTAAAGGTAGCACAAAAGCGACAGCATGAGACGTTGTGGTCTGGGCCTAAACAAGGAAAATAGAGGGAATGGAAATCCTTATGCGGTATTTGCTTCCCACAAGAAATACAATTGTTAACTTTGTCTGACATCGGTCTGAGGCAAGAAAAGTTTCCCCAACAGGGTACTTAGCTTTAAAGAAGACTTCGGTTTCCAAATTTTCGTAATTTCAGGAGCTGGCCGACCGACACTTGCGAACTGCTTCTGCTTCAGGCACCGCCCAGCAAAAAAGACTTAAGAAAATGGTGTCGGCTGTGTCTTATATACCCCTGTCGCACTGACGTCAGGGAAGAAGGCGACAACAACCAACGCCGGACCTAGACTTTGGAATTCGGCCGACCGAGGACCCGCCTGACGGCAGAGAACCCATCTAATGACTGCAGCTGTATGCACGATGAACATTTGGAATTGCCTAGACATGGTAAGGCCTTGCTGTGTCGAATCACGGTGGCTGCCAAAAAACAATTACTAGAAAATGGAAATCAAAATCTAAACAAACTATATTTCAAGTAGTGAATACAGTAACAGAGATAAAACAACTGAACTAAGATCTTTAGAAAAAGGTAGGAGCAAACTACACAGGGAAAAATGGGAATTGTGGGAACAATACATACATGGGATCAATGAGGTTTAAAAGAAGGCAGGACTTAAATGAGCTATGTGATGTTTAACTAAATAGGATTGGGTAAATTATAAGTGATGTATAACATTTGCAACCATTAGTGTGTCAGTATGGTTTGTGATGTAAAATGCTTGCAACTAGGATTGTCTCGGTGTGGTTTGTTTTCATTTATAGAAATGTCCGATTGCTTATGTCATAAGTGATGGTTTAATAAAGATAGTTTCTTGTTTAAAAAAAAGGAGCAAGAATTGAATAATTTATGTAACATTGCTTAGGTTATACGATATATGGCAATATATGTAAAGTATAAGGTTTGTTAATGTTAATTTGTTAATACAGTTTGATTACTTTTGTTTGTATAAATGTAAATTTGTCTGTGTCACAAGTGATAATTCAATAAAGGTGTTAACAAAAAGAGTAATTGGTTACCCTGGTAAGAGTTTTAAAGTAGCTGGATGGTGGCAGTGAATCTTACTTAAAAGTCTGGGTCGAGGTGGCATAGCTAGTAAATCTGTGCCAGCCTTTACCAGGTCTGTGTGTGTGTGTGTCTGTCTGTTACTTGAAACAGGGACACAAAGCCTTGGTTTCTGCAAAGAGAAAGGTGAAATCTTTTTTGGGGCCTAGAGAGGAAGTCTAGCCCCAGGTCTGGAATGTGTTCCCTGTGTGCTCTTAATAGAAAGTGTGCTTGGTGCAGAGAGCTGCAATCAGAAAATGCTGTGTGCATCCATTTTTGTTCCAAGTGAACGCCACACTGGTGTTAGTGGAGAGGATTGAGGCTCCTTGATTACTGGCCCAGAGGATGGACATCACATCTCCAAACAAACAAAAAGGAAAACCACCTTACACTAAAGATTATAACATATAGATAAATACAGTGTGTATATATAGATTTTATATATAAGAAGCCAGTGAACAGTAGTAAGAGACACCAGGAAATAATGAAGATGACAATGCATAAAATAAACTACAAGACTAAAGTGCTTCTAAATTCATCAGCTTTTCTTTTACACTGTGCAGTAATGTGCAGTAAACCAGCCCATGACACACAAAGAAGGACTGTGGTGCTAAAGGGGCCAAAGGTGATTCAATAACCCTCTTTTCAGATGTTCTTAGCTGTAAGTAGACACTTGTACATCACCACTCTTTCTCACATATAGAAAGTATTAAAAATATGACATTATTAAATGTAAAGATGCAAGTGTCTCCTGTTTGTAACCAGTTGTCAGTAGGCAACATAGGTTCATAGGTTCATACTAGGCTATCTGCCCTGGGGCAATTATTAGCCTAGCCCGATTCTGTATAGCTTACGCCACCCCTTGATTTGAGTATACTGTTCCCTTTTTAAGGTTTAGTTTACTGTGCCTCTGTCAAATAGTGACACAGGAGACATCCCTGGGACAAACCTACGATCCCCCATCCACCTATCTAGATTCTTCTTGAAGAGATTCAGTGAGGTGCTCTGCCTCACATGAACTGGAGTTCTATTCCAGAGCGAAGGGAGCCTCTGGGTTATGAACCTGTCCCTCCAGCAAGTTCTATTTATTTCTGTGCTGAGGTTCAAGTCCCTCGAGCGTGTGGCTCTAAGGGATTTAGATTTACTGAAGTGGAGCATGTCCATTAATTCTAGATTTGACATAGCTTTGAATGTCAGGCATAGAGCGCCTCGAAGTAGGCGGTATCCAACTGAGTACAGCTGGAGTTTTTTTTAACAGAGCAGCATATGGCATCTGTTTGAGACCCTTGATCCTCTTGGCGAGATACTTTTGGGGTCTTTCTAATTGCTGCAGGTGTCGGGTAAGGTACATCCCAAAAGGGGCATTGTATTCTATGATGGGCCTGATGAGGGATGAATAAAGAACACGATTACCTCTCTTGATCTAGATGTGAAACCCTTCGTGATGAGGTGGGCTATGTAGAAGGTCTTTCTAACCACTTTGGCAATGTGGTTTTCAAAGGAGAGATTGCTATCAACTTGGGTCCCCAGGTCCCTAATAACTTTCTCTGTACTTAATGGGTTTCCGCCTATGTGGTAATTTGTGGGCACAAACACATATCCTTGATTACTTATACTGCTTCAACAACACATGCTGTGAATTATCATGTCACCCCTTTTAATTGAAGGCAAATAATTTTGCATATCTATCAAAACAAATTCTGGTAGGTCTCATTATGTTTTAGGCTCCAGCACTTGTATTTGACTCTCTACAGTCAATAAGGATGTAAATTTCCTTTGCAGGAATTTTACTGGATAATCAACTACCCATCAATAACTAATTACGTGACAGACCAGCAACTTTAGGTGGAGTATTATATATGTTTTTTGCAAGGAACATGCCACCTTGTACCTCCCAAGTGATGGGACTTCTACCCCTTCCATTATATTCTCGTTCAGATCACTGGGATCCATAAAACCAATGATAATTTAAAAAGCAAACAAGACTGCCTCATTCTTTTTCAGACACAATGCGAACTTAAGAGTGAATAGCTTTTAATACATTTAAAAGATACACCCCCCTTACTTACTTGTGAATGCTAATGTACGCAGTAGTGCTCGTGCAACCTGTCGACAAAGCTTCAAAGATGATAGAAGTATCAAGTCGAGACAATCCCGATCCTCCGACATCTGGCTGCACATAGATGCCACCAAATCCCAGCTGGGCAGCTTTCCTCATGGTTTCCACTGGGAAAATTTCCTTTAACACAGATCAACAATTTAGATGACAAAAATTCAATTTCTCCAAACCTTTTTTCCCTGTACAGTATTTTAGAGATCAAACATGCCTGAGATATCAGACAGCGGATGTTCAGTGTTTTTATAATGTACTCAATGAAGAAGCAACACAGTTCTGTAACTATCATGCAATGAATCATTGAATTTCCTATCCCTGTACAAGCTTCTAAGACTACCCCATTTACTGACTAACTGTTCATACCTCTGGCACTCGCCAAGAAATGAACTGGGTACTGGGTTTACACAACTGCAAAGTACCTGGGCAACCAAAATCATGGCTAACCTATCTACTATGCCTTTGGACCAGCTAGATTTTAACATTAACTTGAAACTACTGCTTGGAAAAAGCACCCAATGAGAAAGTATTACATCAGAAAACATTCTGTATAAATGAGCAACTCTCACATGCAAAGAGTGCATCCTTGGAGTATATCCAGTCCCTTAGTTACAGTATCATCAACCATCTCAGGGATGCAGCACATCCTGATCCTAAGCTTAATGGTTACTTGCTGGCTATGTCTGTTAAAACATCATCATAGATACAAGGCTACCAATTTACGGTGTGGATTTATGAGGAAAATAATGAGTTTATTTATACAAAATGCACTGGGTCAAGGCTGAAAAGGGTCAGCTGACCTGCCCAGCAACCTGATTCACAAATGGCAAATAAATATATTTATGATACAAACTGTAGTCAATCCACCTCACCATCTAATTTAGGTCAATAGCAAATATAAACTGCTACCTACTGTCAGCTATCAAAGCTTCACTTTATATAAAAATGACAAATCCAACCCAGTTCAGACTTGCCAAAAGCAGGTCCAGTCAACTTATTTTGAAGAGGTCAACCAAGTTAAGTTACTGAAGCAGTGGATGAAGGCAAAACAGTGCAAACCACATACCTAGACCTCGCTAAAGCATTTAACACCATCCTAGACTCCGCTATTGTAGATAAACTCTTCAAACTAAATGTCAGTATTGCTCATCGAATAGCAAACTCTCACACAAACAGAAACCAGGAAGTTATGGTGGGTGGCTCCATCTCCTCCTAAAGACCTGTCACTAGTGGTGTACCCCAGAGGTAATGTCCTTGGCCAAAGCTAATATTAACAGTGTCCTGGTGAAGTTTGCAGATGACTAAACTTGGTGCCACCATAAACTCCCAGTGGACACCAAGATCTCCCAAAAGGGCCTGTTCCAAACAAAAATTTGATGTCAAAACCATGGACTACACTAAATGCCAAGAAGGAAATAATTGTATCCTTTGGCTGGCAAGCATAAATCCCATTGTAACAATCACATTGAAAACAAACACCTTAAAAACTGATCCTGTAGTTGTGAATCTGGGAACCATGGTCAACAATGAACTATACTTGGATCACCACATAGGTTAGTACTAGGCCGACGCCATTTTCATTGTGCAATCTGTACCTATAGATACTGTGTCCAGTTCCTGGGATGCAATTGTTTTACTGTATTAATGACTCATTAGGTTCATAGGTAAATACTAGGCTAGTTGCCATCACAGGCCATTTTAAGCTTAGTCAATTCCCCTTTTTTTTTTTTGCGCTTGAATTAACCTATCCCATTTGGCTAGAGACTGGCCTTATTCATCCCATGGTTGCTAATCACATATTAAAGGGATCACACCATAGATAACATGGGGGGCCGTGTATGAGATAAAGCATTCAGGAAATGTCTCTATCCATTACGAGTACAGGTGAAAATCCTTGGGAATAATTTCCCATCCACAGATTAAGTTGTGCTTAAATATGGACAGGGATGAACTTTGTTTTATGTGGACTGACCGTCTGTTGCAGAGCAGTAGTATCCTCTGAAACACACAATCCCCACCTTAAAACCATTCTGTTAAAGTTTAAACCCTAGACAGAGTATTTCTGATGCCATTTGATTTTCTGACGTGCAGTAAACACATCAGTAATGGGTCGAAGGATGCTTTGTGTGCCAGACACAGGTCACCTCTTAGAAATCTGTAGGACACAGAGTACAGTGACAGGGCTTTGAGTCAGTCCATGTAGGACATGTTGTTCAAGTCTTGTATCCTTTTAGTAAGGTATCTCCACTGGTGTTCCAATTGTTGCATGCATCTGGCTAGATGCATGCCAAAGGGCGTTATATCAATTATTGCCCTAATGAAGGCAGAGTAAAGAGGGGGCAATAACAACCCTAGATCTAGACACAACCCCTTTGTTTATAAGATATGCAATATAGAAGGGCTTTCTTACAACAATGGACACGTTGGTCAAATGTTAGGTCACTATTTGCATAAGTTCCTAAATTCCAAACAACTGGGTCATCTCTTAGGGATGTGTAGTTAATGTGGTAGTTCCCTGTGTGAAGAAACGGAAAACAAGGTCATCTGTGTCAGCATGTCTGGCAAGGGATTTGTGCATGCTTTCAGATTAACTTGCATTGTATGCCAGCATGTCCATTTCTCATATGTAAATAAGTTTTTTAAATGTTGATCATTTCCCCTGTTTAAACAGGATGCATAAAGAATCTGTCAGTGTTCTGATGCACTTCTAATTGCACATGTTTGTGCGGAACATTCTAAAGTACTGTGGAGAATCATCTGAACAGTAGATGATATAATTAAAATGCTCCTGGTTACTAAGTGATTATTTAAACAACTGACTTGACTGGAAAAAACTTTCAAACAGTTGACTGTTATTTTTTAAATAAGACAGTTGAGACTGTTAAGCTGTGCAGTTAGAAGTACTGAGCAGTTTTGTAAATTACTGAGCAGTTTGTGAAGTGTTGCAGTCAGTGGATACCCACAAAAGGGAACTCACCAAAAACTGTAAGCATGCCTTTGACTTGCTATTGTGTGTTAAATTAGATCAGAGACAATCTCTACTTAGAGTAAGTTTAGTTATTCAGATAGAGTTTTTCTAGAATAATGGACTACTATCCTACAGTTTAATTTTACATTGCTGGTCACTTATTAGCTTTGTATGCTAAAGGCTGGACAACTTTTTTTTTTAGTTTTGTGGATGATTATTTTGATTGTTTTAGGTGAGCAACTTACTCTCAGAACAGTTCTGTCAATTTTTGTGTGTTTGTTTGGAATTCTGGTGTTTATTGAAAGCTATTGATTTACATTTTTGTAATCATTTTAATTATTATTAAATGTTTTTCATTACTTCACATTGTGGCTGGCAATCTGTGTTTTTCGTTAAGAGATTAGTGTGTGTTTATACCAGTTTGATAATCCCCAGGTCCCCTCGAAAGCCTGGCTGCTCTACTTATAGCTATTTATTTATTTTGATATTTAATTTTTATAACCGGACACCCCTTTAGAAGAGCATGGAGATAATCTGATTGGTGGCAGCACTACTGTGTTATTTTGGGGAAGGGACACAACTGGAAATCTGTGTCAGGCTTTACCAGAATTGTTTGGATATGTGAGATTTAATGTTAGAGTGCGTGTGTATCAGAGGTCTTAAACTGGGACACATTGTTCTGGAGTGCATAAATAAAAAAATACATTTGGGGTAGACAGAGGTATATTGTCCAGTCACAGGAAAACACAGTTGGGCTCTTATGGGAAAATTGTGAAATATTAACTCTGTTTAAGTGACAGCCTCACACTAGAATCAGTAGAGAGGACTGAAGCTCCTAAATTTCTGACCCTGGATGGTAAGGGATGTCACATTTTATTGTTGGCAGTTTGGTGGGTTACTGGTCAGATGTCACATTTAACAGGTGCCAGCAGTGTGGAATCTTAATTGGATTCCAGTAGCCTGTGGGTAGTCATCATTAAGGTGTGCAATCTTGACAGCCACAAGGTAAACATTCAGAATTTCAATCCACCACAGTTTTATTTCTTTTAGTTAGATGGTCAGGAAGAGCAAGCAAGGATGTCAGCAGAGGATTTCTGCAAGCTGACAAAGATCCAGTTGGCAAAGGATTGTGTAGTCAGAGGACTGGTGCATGCCACCCTGACCATGGAAGCAATAATGTCTGCCTTGGTTGCAGCCACAGCTCAGACCAACCGTTCAAAGGGTATCCAGTTTGGTGTTGGTGATGTGCAGCTTACAGAGACAATACAGTCCATATTTTCTTCAGAGGATCTCAGAATCTATCTAGAGTTAAGGAGAATGGAACTAAAGGCTGAAGAAAGGGAGGGAATGCAACTTCTGAAGGCAGTGAAAAGGGAGAAGCAGCACAGATATGAACTGGAGGCTGAGTGCCAATATGAACTGGAAACTAAATGGCTGGAGATTGGAGAGAGACTGCACTTGGAAGCCCAACGACTGGAGAAAAAACTGATATCAGAAGAGAGGCTGAGGCTTTTAGAAGCCAAGGATAAAGACAGCGCCGGCATGAAGTGGAGCTTCTTACCCTTCAAGAGGGTCATGGAGGTAATGGGGGAAGGGAATAACCAGACTCCAGAAGGTGTAAAGAGCAGTAAACTTTTTCCCCCAGTACAGGGATGGGGATGACTTTGATAGCTTTATTCATAGTTTTGAGAGTATGTAGACAATATGATGTTGACCAAGAGCTCTGGGTTCAGCTCCTGACTCCCTTACTCCATAGTAAAGCTGTTCAGGCTGTAACAAAGTTAAATGATGTAGATTGTTTTAAACTACACTCAACACCTGAAGTTTACAGAAAAAAAAGTTTTGTGAACATAGACGCAAGGCAGATGAAAGTGTACGTGACCATATTGCTGACTTAAGTACTTGCTTTCACAGATGGGTAAGTGGGTGTCAGGTCACCACTTTAGAGGGACTGGCAGACCTTTTGCTGAAGGAACAAGCCCTTATAACTTTGCCTGATGACATGAGTCTGGTTAGCAGACCGTAAATGCAACTCTGCAGAGGAGTTGGGGAGAAAAAGGGGATCTCTACTTGGCAAGCAAAGAATCACTTACCAAGAAAGGATACCCAGTGCTGTACATGGACATAAGAGAACCCATGGAGGGTAGTCTAAACCAATCCGAAGGAATCCACCAATAATGGGGGAAACTACTAATCCAAGTGCATAGTTAGGGATTAGATGTTTCAAGTATAACCAGAGGGGACACATAGCAGAAAACTGTCCATCAAGGCAAGGTGAGAAACCAAAGTTGAGGGAGCCAGTAAGTATGGATGACAAACTGCCAGAGGTAAGTTGTTTAGAAACAACTGGAGTGCCAAATTATCACCAAAAATTTATATCCTATCTTAGTAAATGGTAAACAGTAACTGGTCTTCAGTAAAAAGCAAGCAAGTAGGTGTGTTTGAAAATATTCCTGCAGGTGTCCTGATAGGGAATGACTTTGATGATGTAGTACCTTGTGTATAAGCAGTGACACGCAGTCAGGCTTGGAGAAAGGCATGTAGGTCTGCTAGTGTGGGAGAGACCAAGAAATATGTCATACCTAAAGCTGGGACTGGCGTGGTGGCCGTTTCAGAGAAGGTGCTATCTAGTAACTGTAAGTTGGAATGTGAGCTACAGCTGATGGTGGGTACAGGTACAGACATTCCCTTGGAGACAGTGACTGTGAGGACGGAGAAGAGTGGTGGTACCCAGAGGGACAGCAAGACACAGCTGTCAGAAGTTGGCTTCCTGCGGAAGGGGAGCTTGTGTTTGAGAATATTCTTGCAGATGTCCTGATAGGGAATGACTGGTGATGCAGTGCCTTGTGAGCATGCAGCAACACACAGTCAGGCTGGGAGACGAGCATGTAGGTCTGGTAGTCTGAGAGAACCAAACAGATTTCATAGATTTCGGGCCTCTACTGAAAAGGGACATGTATCCAGCTAGACCAGCCCGGTCAACAAATGTAAAATAATAAATTAATTAATTAATGAATAAATAAATAAATAAATAATAAATTGTTATATATTGTTAACTGTGTATTACTGTTCATGCTTGGAGCTTTTCTCCCCGGGCCTCTACTGAAAATGGACATAAATCCAGTTAGACTAGCCCGGTCAACAAATGTAAAATAAATAAATAAACTTCATGTCAGACCTGCTGACTTGTCTGAGGAAGTGTTGTGGGGTGAAACATCTAAAGACCACCCCCTACTATCCCCAGACTAACAGTCTTGTGGACAGGTTAAACTCTACACTGAAGACTACGCTATGGGTATTTGCAGTCCAACATGTTAGGGAGGTCTAGGATAAAGTAAGTAGGGCAAGATTAAACATTAAACCCAGCAAGTGTCAAGTGCATAAGGCAGAGGTCGCTTACTTAGAACACAAGATTGGGAAGTGGTAAAATTAGAGCAGAACCTGTCAAGGTGGAAACTATCCAAGCATGGCCAGTTCCTGTTACTAAGAAACAAGTGAGTATTTCTAGGGACACCGGAGTACTATAGGAAATCTGTGCCAAACTACAGTACTATAGCTGCACACCTTACTGACCTGACTGGGAAGAATAAACAGGACAAGGTAATGTGGACCATAGGTTGTGAACAGGCATTCCAAAAACTGAAAGAGATTTTGGGAGGACCCTATGTGCTACCCAGCCCAGATTACAACAGAGAACTTATTGTACAGGTAGATCCCTCAATTATGGGGTGAGGCTGGGCTCAGCCAGGTTTCCTCAGAAGAACAATGCAGTGGGGTTAATCATGCCAATGCAGATGGAATGCCCAAGAGAAGAGTGGGTTAATATTCCCAGACAGACCCATTTTTTCTCAAGTGTCGCTTTTCAAGGGTCACTTGAAAATCATGCCTGAATCACAAGGGGGAAGAAATGTGAAGAAACTGAAAATACTGTCATCTGTGTTAGCATGTCTGGCAAGAGACTTGTGTATATTTTCAGATTAACTTGCAATGTATGCCAGCAGGTCTAATTGTGAAATGCAAATACGGTTTTTAAATTTTGAATATTTCCCTGTTTAAACAGAATGTTTAAAGAATCTGTCAGCATTTTGATACACTTCTAATTCCACATGTTTGTGAGGGACATTCTAAAGCACTCTGGAGAATCAGCTGAGCAATAGATGATGTCATTAGAATGTTCCTGGTGGCAAGCTGATTATTTGAACAGCTGACAGGAAAAAGAAGGTTTAAAAATAACTGTCAGCTGCTTGAAAAATAAAGACAGTTGAGACTGTTAAGCTGTGCAGTTATAAGTACTAAGCAGTTTGTAAAGAGCAGCTGTTAGTGAAGAGTGTAAACTTGCCTTTGCCTTGCTGTTGTGTTAGATTACATCAGGGATCATATTCTCTAGTTAGATTAGGAAAGGTTAGTTATTCAGATAGAGTTTTTCTAGAATGATGGACTTCTATCCTACAGTTTAATTTTACTTTTCTAGTGATTGAATTCTGGTGTTTGTTTAAAGCTACCAATTTATATTCTTGTAAATCGTTTTACTTATTATTAAATGTTTTTCATTAAATTTACATTGTGGCTGGAAATCAGTGCATTTCTTTATAGATTAGAAAGTGCTTATACCCATTTAATACTCCGCAGGTCCCCTCGAAGGCCTGGCTGCTCTGATTATAGCTATCATTTATTTTGATATAGAATTTTTATAACTGGACACCCCTTTAGAAGGGCATGAAGACACTCTGATTGGTGGCAGCATTACCATGTTATTTTGGGAAAGGGACACAGCTGGAAATCGGTGTCAGGCTTTCCCAGAACTGTCTGGAAGTGAGAGATTTAAATTTACTTTGAGTGCGAGTGTATCAGAGGTCAAACTGGGACACATTGCTCTGGAGTGTACACGAAAATACATTTGGGGTGGACAGAAGTATATAGTCCAGTCTCAAGAAAACAGAGAGTCCTCCTATTGTGCTCTTAGGGGAAAATTGTGAAATATTACTCCTGTTTAAGTGACCATCTCACACTGGAGTCAACAGTGAGGATTGAAGGTCCTTAGTTACTGACCCAGGAAAGCAATGGACGTCGCATTTTATTGTTGGCAGTCCAATGGGGTAATGGCCAGACATCACACCCTGCCACAGATGACTTCCAAAAGGATACAATAAGGCATCCAGTCGACTTTGGTACCAGTTATTTATACAAGACAAACCTTTCTACAGGATGGCTAAGTCAGTTGGGGATATAATGACTGCTCCTAGCTTGCAGTCATCTGCAAACTTAGTTAATCAGACCACTTTTGTACTGGTTTTTACTTCAAATAAGTAGATGCTAAACAGGACGGGTCCCAGCATAGAACCCTGAGGGACTCCACTGGTAAGTGGTTTCTTTGTGGAGGTAACTTCCCCCAGTTTTATTTCCTGCATCCTTATCAGTGAGACGGTTGGCAATCCAGCAGGTGATATTTGGGTTTATTCCCAGTTTATTTAGCTTTTCTACTATGCCTGAGTGGGAAATTGTGTCAAAAGCATTGACCAAGTTGAAGTATGTGGTGTGTTCCATTTTGCCTTCATCCATTGCTTTGGTGAACTATCCAAAAACATCCACCATGTTGAGAAAGTATGACCTGCCTTTGATGAAGCCAAAATGAGACGGGTCCAGTGTTTGGAGGTTCCTTATGTCCCAACTGATTAGTTCCATGGCTTCTGCATATGAAGTTGGTCAGTCTTATGGGTCTACAAATGCCTAGGTCTGTGGAAGGTCCTCTCTTATGCAGGGGAATGACTAGAGTTGTTCTCCATTCATTTGGTACAAAATCTGTATGGATGCGGAGACTGAAAGGTGGTGTTAGTGGTATAGCTAAATACTGCTTCATGCTATTTATGACGCATCTAGGAATACTGTCAGGACCCATCGATGCAAAATGTTTAGCTTTTGATAGCACTTTTAGGACTGGGTTATGTGTAACAAGATATAACTGAAATTGGTTTACAGGAAACATTGTTCACAATCAGCTCATTGCATTGAAGTGTTATACTTTTGAGATTTATGAATGAGACAGATACAGAGGATGGGGGGGGAGGGGACTTACCCCCTGCAAAAATGTGATAACTACATACAGTCGATATAAAAAGTGTACACACCCCTGTTACAATGCCAGGGTTTTGGGATATAAAAAATGAGACCACAATAAGCCATTTCAAAACTTTTCCCACCTTTAAATATGATCTATAACCTGTACAATTCAATTGAAAAACAAACAAATTTGCTACAGAAAAAAATAACAAATAAACATACAATAAGCTGGAAGTGTGAAATATTTTATTTTAATAAAGGTGGATTGTATTCTGGGTAGATTAAGGCAGGATCACAAGTGTTTTGACTGCGGAGTATTAATTTGTTCAGTTTCAAACCCTGAGCTGTTGGACATGCTCCACTTAATCCCAATCCCTCAGAGCCACACGTTCCAGGATCTAAACCTTGTTATCACAATGAACAAAACATGCTGGAGGGATAGGTTCCTGACCCAGAGATTCCCCATACTCTGAAATAGACTGCCCATACATGTCAAGCACAGCACCTCCTTGGCCCTCTTCAAAAGGAACCTTGACAACTGGATGGGAGATAGGAAATTCACCCCGGGCATCATGTCAGTCACCCTGCTAGACAGGGGTCCAGGGAAGTAAATATTGTGGGCAGAAATAGCCAGGGAATTTTTACGGCTAGGCTTGTATAGGCCCTAGGGCCGATACCCTAGTACCAACCTACGAACCTATTAGCATGTTTAATATAACCACCCGTCTTCTCCTTTGTAGTCCCAACTCCTTTATACCATTATCCACCAATTCTAAACCCCACAAAGCCATCCATCATCAGTTCTAAATAAAATACTATACAATTCCAAATATAAACCTACTTTAATCAATCTTTTCAAAAAGTCACTCTTCCATCTTCCTCTGAAGAATTTGGTGCAACATTTACCACACTTGTACTGTCACTGCCCAATTACACAACCACAGGCCAACTGCACTGGCACAGAATCTTTTCATCAGCTAAGATGCAGGTAACCAGGTTTAAAGTAGCAAGAAGGATAAAACAGAGTGGGATGATCCGTCTTACCCTCAAGGATGCAAAGGCCCACTGCCTTGGGTTCATTAGCTTCGGTACTGCCCTCTGGTGGAGACCACAGAGATGCATAACAAGTACAGCATGCTGCAAGAATAGCGCTGGCCTCCAACACTGCACATCTGAGGACAAAGGTAGCAATCAATCACTATGGCAGCTAAGGGGAGAGAGACAGTGAGATGAAGGAGGATAAAAATATCCCAAACCGTGGTAAAAAGTGCAATTATGCTTCAAGTGTCATCAAGGACATCCTCCCCTGTCAAGTATGGCCAAATGACACCTGCTCGCTCAGTGAAGAACCAACCAGCAAGCGGCAGTCACACTACACTCCAATCTCCACTAGAGGGCACTCTGCTACACTGAATACCCACACCCCCATTTCCAAGACTGACACCTGTCACTCAGTGCTCTCAATTCTCCATAACCACAACCCGTTCTTCAGTGCCTTAGCCGATAGCTGCTCAGTGATTTACCAGTGGAAGAGTCAAATGCCCTGCCAATTTGGCAGTAGACAGAAAAACTTATCTGAATTACTTTATTTAAAATATATACAAGTGGAGGTTAAGCATAAGGATAGTTAATTGTTCAAACAGTGTTCAAAATAGGAATTTTTTGAATATGCAAAATAGTTACATTTTACAATAACGCAGTCAGACAGATTTTTTTTTTTTTTTAGCAAGAAGCAGTATTAACAGTTTCAGGGGGCCCATTACTATTTTATCTAGCTTTGTGCTCAACAGGTCAGAAATTGTTTAAAAGTCCAGAACCTTCTTGTCAATAATTCAAATGCGCAGACTAAATAATACCTGCTAATGTGACAGCTACAACCTGCTTAATTCCTCTCCCACCATCAATTTACCAACCACCCCAGCTCATCCATTTTATTGCATCTCCTCTCCAACCCTTTAGCATAGCATTAACTCCGCGTTTTAAACACAAATTTCTCTCCCTACATAACTGCACATTCCTCAGTCCTACTTAATGCATTCAATCTACTACACAAACAACCTAACTGATCATTTATTTATATATCAAAATATATATTAAAATACTCACTAACTTCTCTGAGTTTCAGCTAACACATCCTACCTCCTCCCCAACTTTTTTTATTTCACCTTTGCCATTTCCTATCACAATAATCTTACCCCTGTATATTCTCACCATCAAAAATATATTAACTTCACTTGTTACACATCCCCATCTTACAGCCCTTCGCATTTACACCTGCCCATCCATTCCATTCCCCAACCTTCAGCAACTTATGTCCACACACACACACACACACACACACACACCTTAAAAACTTAAACTTCATTTCTCTTAACCTTTCCACTTGCCAAACTCTTTTTTCATATCCAGTAATACTTGTATAACCTACACTAGTCATACTACAGACTCTCATTCCTACGTCACACACACACATCATCTCATCTCTTAACCATGCCACCAGCTAAAAAACAATTCCAAAAGCTTTTACAAATTAATAACTCCCTATTGCAATGTTGGCACTCAAAATGTGAAGTGACAAAAAGCTGAAAAAGACGAAAAACCCAGAGAAAGTACAGTTGTGTACACTTACCATAAATGTAGATGTTAGAGTGTATTCACTGTAGCAGTCATCACACTTGGGTTATCTGCCTGCAGGTAGCCCTCAGTCGGCCCGAATACCAGAGTCTTTGGATTACTGCATTGGATGCTGTTGCCTCATCCATGATGTCAGGTCGTCAGGGGTATAACACATGCAGCCGACGCCATTACATCAGTTTTTCTTGCCCCAGATGTCAGGAGCCCCCAAAATAGGAAGCAATCAAATGGTGTGGAACACCTCCAGTAAAAAGTAAATACCATTTCCATAAGATATTTCCAAAAAAAAAGAGGATAGGTAGAAAGTATAGAAAGACAGGGGGCTGGAGGGAGGGTAACCAGGACTGCAACAGTGAATACACTCAAACATCTCCATTTATGGTAAAGTGTACACAACTGTACTATGTTCTTCATGCTTCACTGGTGCAGTCATCACACTTGGGTTGATTCCCAAAGCCGAGGAATGGTGGAGGTAGCCCTAGTGGAATGAAGCCTGATCCCATGTGGGGTAGGTTTTTCATGGTGTTTGTAGCAGAAATGGATGCAGTGTGCTATCCATTTAGAAATGCTTTGTTTCTAAATGGCATTGCCCTCTGCCCCTGTAGCAAAGCTGACCAGCAGCTGGTCAGATTTTCTGAAAGGTTTAGTCCTGTCAAGGTAGAACCTAACCTGTCTGTGCAAGTCCAAGGAGTGCAGGATCCTTTCCCCTTTATTCTGAGGATTAGGAAAAAAGTTGGCAAATGGATGGACTGGTTTAAAGCCACACTGGATACCACTTTGGGCATAAAAAATGGGTTAGTCCTGAGGGAAACCCTGTCAGCATGGAAGACAATGAAGGGTTCCACAGCCATAAGGGCCTGTAACTCAGACACTTCTTGCTGAAGTGATGGCTAGCAGTAAGGCTGCTTTCCAAGAGAGGAATTTTAACTCTGCTGTAGCAGCAGGCTCAAAAAGGGGGAAGCGCGAGTTTCTCTAGTACAAAGAGAAGGTTCTAGGCAGGACTGGGAGCTCTCCTTGGGGGTCTTAAATTGTTAGCTCCTCTCGGGAACAGTTTCATAAGAGGGTGAGAGAAGAGAGGTGGCTCAGTATTGTACTGAGCTGAGATGGCAGAGGCATGGATCTTAATTGATGAGAAAGACCGGCCTTTGTGGAGCAGCTCTGCTAGGTAACCTAGGGTTTGAGTCAAGGAGGGCACGGCTGTGTCCTTCCCTTGAGACTGGCTCCAAGAACAGTATCTACTCCACTTTTCTGAATAGGATTTCCTAGTAATGGGCCTCCTGGCCTCAAGGATAACATCCAGCACCTGTTTGCTGAGGGTTGCTGGTGATGTATTCAGGGAATAAGCCAGGTTGCCAGGTTCAGGGTTTGCAGATGAGGATGTAAAATCTGTCCCTCCTGCTGGGACAGCAGAGGGGGTGTGCTGTAGGTGCCAGGGTGGCACTGCTGTCAGGCTGCATAAGAGTGGGTACCAGTGTTGGCGTGGCCAGTTTGGTGCAATAAGGACCATCCTTGGCCTGTCCTGCTTGATCTCGAGGAGTACCTTTGGAAGGAGGGGCAGAGAGGGAAAGAAATAGATTGAGAGGTTTTCCCATGTGAAGGATAGGACATCCACTTTCCAAACTTGGCTGTGGGGAATTCTGGTGCAAATTTTTTTAAGGTGACAGTTTTGGGGGGATGCAAACAGGTCCACCTCTGGTGTCCCCCCCCCCCATCTGTGTATTAGGAGTTTGAATGAGTTTGGTTCAAGTTGCCACTCATGTGGGTCCATTAGATTTCTGCTTAATTTGTCTGCCAGTGAATTTTGTTTGCCTGGCAGGAATTGAGCTTGCAAGTGCATTTGGTTGCTTAAGGCTGTGTTCCACCGAGCCATGGCTAACCTGCAGAGTGGGTAGGAGTGAGTT
>NC_056741.1:1642965624-1643000624 GCF_019279795.1 Protopterus annectens | reverse complement strand
AAAAGTGATATACGTGCTTTTGGATGTTTCTTAATTTGAATACTTGTGGTGTTTTTTTGTACAGGTGTGATGGTTGCAGTGCCTAATTTGTATAGGAAATGACATCACACTGCATACCTGTTTTTTTCTTTAAAAAGTGCCTTGGCGCTCTTGGCTTTTGTCTGATGAAGCTGCTGTTAAACAGTAGCGAAAACGTTATTAATAAAATACGTTTACTTTTACTTTTGGTGTACTTTTGCTCGCTTTTCTGTGTTTTAGAGGTTTTTTATCTTTTTGGACTTTACAAGATAGGTTCTAGAAGAATGTGCAAACACCCATACAGGAAGGTTCTAGAAGAATGTGCAAACACCCATACAGGAGGGTGAAACAAAAAAACAAAATAAGCCAATGGAGAATCTGTGGCAGCAACCTATTCATCTGTCAGGGTTCATTTTTAAAGGCAGCAAGAGTTTCATTATGCTCAATATGAAACAAGTAGTTGAGATGGGGTATGCACTGAGCGACGAGTCTTTCATGCCAGCGTGTCCCTTTTGTTTGATAATGACGAGTTGAACACTCTAGTATCCTTGTTTTGTGAAGATATAAGAGATAAAGGAGGGCAGGTACATTATGGCTCCAAATGCTAAATATAAACCCCAGTGGAGTAGTCTGTAAGATGAAGAGTATAAAGACAGTTTGTTTTGTAGCCAAGTGTCTTCAGACCTGTGGTTCTCTGTTTAGTTTGAAGCTCTGTGATCTTTTGATTTGTACAATGTGCTTAGACAGATGTATGCCACAGGGGGCAGTGTATTCTGTAACTGGCCTGATGCACCTGTTGCCACATTCTTGTGGCAACAGGTGTAAGTGTAGGACAGCCATACACATGGTCCTGGGTTCTAATGCAGGATATTCCATGCACTTTGAGGTTGGGATAATGGTGAAGGTGTTCACCTTACAGACACAAGGTACAGAGTTTGATTCTTACATGGGGTAATTAGCTAGGCTTAAAATGGCCCACAACGGCAGTTGTTAGCCTAGTAGTAATCTATGAACCTAATGCCTTGCCTAACAGAAACTATCCGAGTTGATATTACAGATCAGATGAAATGTAGCAATGCAAACAAGTATCACTAACACATTGGCCATCAGTTCAGACAGCAGCAGTTGACACTATGTGCAGAAGAAAGACAAATTTTCAGGAAGTGGAATTAAGTGTGGAAAGCAGAAACTGCAGTAGCCAAGTAACATAACAACATGCTTGTAATTTCCGAGCCCTCTCCCTTCCTATATGGATGTAGTTTACCTAGAATTGTGCAATTCATGCCAGAACTTCTTGAAATCTACACAAAGCAAGATTAGCAAAATAGTATTTTATAGGAACAGGAGTTAGGGTCAGGGAAAAAAATGGGGAAAAAGTAAAATATAGTAATAGTTTTAACTTGCATATAAACCATTATACTGGTTATATTTTGTGTTTAATATTTTGTCTGTTCTTCAATTTACATTTAAATGTTGGTATCCCACAATTCCATCGGAGTGGGCAGGGTTACATAATTATGTATGTAAATGTTATGTATTATGGCCAGTTCTACCTACTTTTTATGGGTCTTTGTCCAGATTTTTGATGTTTCTAGACTGAGAGGTAGGACTTCAATGTATTAAATTAATTAATTCCTTCTCATCTTTCCTTCCCATCAGAACAGGTGTTTCCCAAGGTTCTATACTATGGCCACAGCTTTTCAACATATTTAAAAAAACAAATATTCTACACTCCAAATGTCAAGTATCCCACATACAATATGCAGACAACTCGACTTTAATCTGTTCTGCCAGTAACCCATTTACTCCACGCAGATCACTCGAGTCAGTTTAGTTAGTTGAAAGTTGGCTCAATAACCTCCAGCTTGTACTCAATTCAAACACAAAGCGTCTGCTATTCGTCCAAAAAGCCCTTACACAGACTAACAAAATTTCTCAATAACAGCATCTGATAATCACCCCTATAGAAGTTATTTTCCATACCAAACTACCAGAAATGACAATTTATGATATAACCTGAAATCAGACTTGCATGTGCAACAAGTTATCAAAAAAAAAAAAAAGAAAACCACCAAAAATTAGGGACACTCTAAAAAGAACAAAGAACTACTTCACTAATTCACCCAGGAAACTAGTGGTCACTACAGCCCTACTTCCTACTTTGCTGTACCAGTACAGCTTAACCTTCAAGCTTCCACCCAAAAATAAACCAGTGCTACAACATAATAGCAACATTTTCCACTAATTCGCCAAACAGAACCCATCAGCGCTTAGTCCTAAAGCTGCCTGACTGGACTTAATTGCCAAAGCAACTCACTCACACCCAACTATTACTAAACCACAAATTAAGATACAAACTAGAACAAAGCAAAACTCTACTAGACTTACTGTGCGTGCGCGCACACCCCCACAACCACAAAATACACCTGCTAGACCACTTCAATCTGAAAACAAAATGCTCCTCCCTACCTACAAACCACACCAGTCTGTAGGAATCTCTCTCTTTTTGCAGCTATGTATCCCACTCCTGGGACTCTATCCCCTTTATCCATTAAGCATACTAGCAACCTTTCCAATTTGAAGGCCATTCTAAAAAAAATTCTGACACCTGTACAACCCTGAAAACAGGTGCATAACTCCCTACTTACAATAACTACTCCTTTCACACTGAATCACTAACACGTCCATATCTTGGCAGGTAGTAATGGCCCAACATGAAAATAAGTTCTCACTTTAATGATAGCACGCTACTCATGTATGGTCTTCTACCTCTTCATCCTGGTAAACAAAACCTACTACTCATTTCCTCACTAGTGTCATTCAAGAGCATTCTCATCTCTTTAATACTAATCAACTTTAGCTGCATCATTAATTTCCCCTCCTGCATATTAGTCCTCCTCATCACATTATATTATTATGTCTATTTTGGCATCAGAACATTCTATTATTTCACCACCACATATTATAAGAAATAGTCAATATTTTGAATAACTATATATTACTTTACTTGAAGTAAGATATCTACTTCTATAAGGTGGTGCTACTTGTAGTACATATTGTATTCTTGATCACTACTTCTAACAATATTCTGTAAATGTATTTCAGTCAGTCATGGGAGCTCTCATCTCCTTATGTATAAGGTACACCCCGATCTACTGTAAATCTGTCGTGGGGCTTTGCTCCTATTGTGTATAATTACTTATCAGCTACTGCAAAATGTTTTTGTGTGCTTGTCAGACTTTCCCAGTTACCAAAGGATAAATGAACTAAAATAAAAATTCCATTATTCATTCACTAGAAGTATTTCCTGATAGACGAACAAGAACCAGACTTGATTAGAAGAAACCTAGAGTAGTAATGTTCAAGATGAACAGTACTTAAGAAAAGTTTCAGCACAATAAACTTCACCAGTAAAATACTGAATGAAGAAGATTCACACTGCCTGTCTTGGAAACCACTGAGGAGGTCCTAAACTGATTCGAAGTATTATTATAGAAAAGGCATATCATGTTTTATACCCTGGCTAAAAAAAGTGAGCTAGAAATTTCATTTGGAAGACATACCGATCATCTGAGATAGAAATATTTTAATTCACCAAATAGTAACATTTGTGAAGAAGATAATTTACATGTGCACTGAAGAGTGAGGATATAGACATGGCAAAGACAGGAAATCAGTCAGAACTCATTCTTTAAGTAAGCACATCAGTCTTTTGACAGGGGAATGAATTTAAGAAATTCAGGCGTTACTGCCTGAGCAAAAAAAAAAAAAAACTGCAGAGAACAGAAAACTACCACACTGCCTTACTCTGAAATGAAGGCGTTGCTGTGGCATGTGCCCATCACTTTTGTTCATTATTTCATCTAATAGACATAGTTAGATATTGGAATACAACTTCTTCTAATTAAAAATTGTTAATCTAAAAGGTGGTTGGGCTAACTACTGTTCAGAACTCCTCTTCCAGCATGTTTTCTTTTCCAGTTATCTAAAACTGAAATTTTTCTAGATACTGGGCAACCCTAGCTTCTTTTATGATAGAGGTTTGATGGATTACATTTAAAAGAATTGAAGTAATACTTTCCAGACATGTATTGGGCTTCAAGCATCCTGGGGGGGGGGGGGTGAAGGGATGACAGTGGACAGAGTGTAGGTTACATTCATAGTTAGCAGTTCCTCACAACAACATACTTTTAAAGAGCTTATCAACAACTTAGTGTGTAAATAACCAAGGTTAAACAGACTTGGATATGTATATAAATAGTACAGGATTTCTTTGCTCAAGAAACAGCATCCAAGACAAAAATGAGGATCAAATACCATAATTTAAAGGCAGATTTTAAATGTTACTCTAATTCAGTTAAAAAGTTACTACAACAACATGCTTTTCTACACAAAAAGAAGTCTGAAACTGGAATAGCAACATTACTAAATGTAATACTGAGTAATTTCTTAGAAATCAAACATTTTACAAGAGACGGGGCAAAATACAATGAAATATATGGACTGTCCTGAAAAATCAAGGATAGTCGAGAGCTATGGAAATAACTTAACATGTTCTTAGCAATGCATCTTTTTGATATCTCTGCTTCTTTCAAGCTTCAATGTCAATGTATGGCTTAAAAGGAGAGTACTGGAAAGACAAATGGTTAAGGGATTCATTTACATGAATGCTTTGAAAATGCTGAATATCATCTTCAGAATCAGAAATGCATTTATTATGACTGACATCAAAAGGGAAATACCAAGTACAAAACTACTTTTAACTTTGACTACAGTCCTGGCCAGCAATTTAACACAATCATTTTGCTTCCCTGCTAAAAGAGAGTGGTAAAATACATTTTAAATGAAGGTGAACAGTCACCAAACTTAAACCCACACAAAATAAATAAACGGCAATTACCGCCAAAGAGTACTGTGCTTACAGGCAAACATTTATGCAAAGACAACAGTAAAAAAAAAAAAAAAATAAAAAAAAAAAAATCAGTGCACATGCTACTAACCAGAAAGTCAAATATCCCTACTTCTTATCAACAGTAATACTAACTCACTCTTGAGCATCAATAAGCAAGTATTTAAAAATGCTTTACTAAGCAAATATAAAAAAGGAAATCACTCCAACTACATTAAGAATATTCCACAAATAAGAGATCCAAAAAGATAAACCCCTACACTGAAGTTCTTTGCAAACTGATGCAGTTACAGTAAAATTAGTGATACTTGGCAAGAAAAAAAGAAACTAGATAATTTCCAAAACTAAACCAACTGTACAGCAGAGAAGTAAATATCTGTTCACAAATAACTACTAGCTACAGGAGTCAGTGAAAGCAAAGTATAACATTGACAGGATAAGAACATACTATGGCAATAAACATGACTTTTAACTGTCCCTAATTTTGCCTAACATTTGTGCCCCACCCCCTAGTAAAATGTGATAAAAAAAAAATTTATATATATATATATATATATATATATATATATATATATATATATATATATATATATATATGATACTGACAATACACAATTCTCATCAACGTCTGACTTTGCAGAAGTACCTTGATTTTGCCTCATTTCGATTTACTAGCAAATTGCTAAGGATTACAGTCATCAAATAATCTCATACATTTGAGTTTCTTACTATGTTTATGAATGTTGTTAATACTGATGCTCCACAAGTTGGGTGTGCGATGGATGAGAAAGAAAAATTTTGGAGCGAGTTGGATGAAGTGGTGATGACTGTACCCAAGGGTGAGAGACTGGTGATTGGAGAAGATTTCAATGGGCATGTTGGTAAAGGGAACAGAGGGGATGAGGAAGTGATGGGTAGGTATGGTGTTAAGCAAAGGAATGCAGAAGGTGAGATGGTAGTGGATTTTGCGAAAAGGATGGACATGGCTGTGATGAATACGTATTTTAAGAGAGAGGAGAATAGGGTGACATACAAAAGTGGAGGAAGATGCACACAGGTGGATTATATCTTATGTAGAAGGGCCAGTCTAAAGGAGATTGGAGACTGTAAAGTGGTGGCAGGGGAAAGTGTAGTTAGGCTGCATAAGATGGTGGTTTGTAGGATGACATTTGTGATCAAGAAGAGGAGGATGAGTGTGAGGCCAGCGCCAAGGATCAAATGATGGAAATTGTAACAGGGTAATTGTGAGATGATGTTCAGGAAAAAAAAAAAAGAGTTAAGACAGGCACTGGGTGGCAGTGAAGAGTTACCGAATAGCTGGGTAACTACAGCAGAGCTAGTAAGAGAGATAGCTAGAAAGGTGCTCAGTGTGACATTTGGAAAGAGGAAGGAGGACAAGGAGACCTGGTGGTGGAGTGAAGAAGAAGTACAGGAGAATATACAGAGAAAGACGTTGGCAAAGAAGAATTGGGATTGTCAAAGAGATGAAGAAAGTAGACAAGAGTACAAGGAGATGAGGTGCATGGCAAAGAGAGGTGGCGAAGGCTAAGGATAAGGCATATGAAGAGTTGTATAAAAAAGGTTGGACACTAAGGAGGAAGAAAAGGACCTGTACCGATTGGCTAGACAGAGGGACCAAGCTAGTAAAGATGTGCAGCAGGCAATGGTGACAAAGGATAATGGGGGAAACGTACTCACAAGCGAGGAAAGTGTGTTGAGCAGATGGAAAGAGTACTTTGAGGGGTTGATGAATGAAGAGAATGAGAGGGAGAGAAGGTTGGATGATGTGCGGATAGTGAATCATGAAGTGCAGTGGACTAGCAAGGAGGAAGTAAGGATAGCTATGAAGAGGATGAAGAACAGAAACGCTGTTGGTCCAGATGACATACCTGTGGAAGCATGGAGGTGTTTAGGTGAAATGGCAGTGGAGGTTTTAACTGGATTGTTTAATGAAATCTTGGAAAGTGAGAGGATGCCCGAGAAATGGAGAAAAAGTGTTTTGGTACAGATTTTTAAGAATAAGAATAAGAGTGATGTGCAGAGCTGTAGTAACTATAGAGGGATTAAACCGATCAGTCACAGCATGAAGTTATGAGAAAGAGCAGTGGAAGCTAGGTTAAGAAGGGAGGTGATGATTAGTGATCAGCAGTATGGTTTCATGCCAGGAAAGAGCACTACAGATGCAATGTTTGCTCTGAGAGTGCTGATGGAGAAGTACAGAGAAGGTCAGAAGGAGTTGCATTGTGTCTTTGTGGATTTAGAGAAAGCATATGGCAGGGTGCCTAGAGAGGAGTTGTGGTATTGTATGAGGAAGTTGGGAGTGTCAGAGAAGTATGTAAGAGTAGTACAGGATATGTACGAGTGTAGTGTGACAGCGGTGAGGTCTGCGGTGGGAGTGACTGATGTGTTTAAGGTGGAGGTGGGATTATATCAATGATCAGCTCTGAGCCCTTTCTTATTTGCAATGGTGATGGACAGGCTGACAGAGGAGTTCAGACAGGAGTCCCCGTGGACTATGATGTTTGTAGATGACATTGTGATCTGTAGTGAGAGTAGAGAACAGGTGGACGAGACCCTGGAGAGGTGGAGATATGCTCTAAAGAGAAGAGGAATGAAGGTCAGCAGGACTAAGACAGAATATATGTGTGTGAATGAGAGGGAGGATAGAGGAATGGTGAGGATGCAGGGAGTAGAGGTGGCAAAGGTGGATGAGTTTAAGTACTTGGGATCACCAGTTCAGAGTAATGGTGAATGTGGAAGAGAGGTGAAGAAGAGAGTACAGGCAGGATGGAGAAGAGTGCCAGGAGTGATTTGTGACAGACGAGTACTAGTAAGACTGAAAGGGAAAGTCTACAAGAGGGTAGTGAGACCAGCTATGTTATATGGGTTGGAGACAGTGGCATTGACAAAAAGGCAGAAGTCAGAGCTTGACGTGGCAGAGTTGAAGACGTTAAGATATGTACTGGGTGTGACTAGGATTGGCAAGGTTAGGAATAAGTATATTAGAGGGTCAGCCCAGGTTGGAAGGTTTGGAGACAAAGCCAGAGAGGCAAGATTATATTGGTTTGGACATGTGCTGAGGGATGCAGAGTATACTGGGAAAAAGATGCTAAGGATGAAGCTGCCAGGTAACAGGAAAAGAGGAAGGCCTAAGATAAGGTTTATGGATGTGGTGAGAGAGGACATGCAGGTGGTTGGTGTGACACAGCAAGATGCAGAGGACAGGAAGAAATGGAAACAGTTGATCTGCTGTGCCGACCCCTAACGGGAGCAGCCAAAAGAACAGGAAGAAGACTACTACTTCAGGAAAATGCACACTTATAAAATGCTAGTACTGCTGTTCATTTTTCAAGAAAGTTAGAATAATAGAAAAAAAAAAATCTGTTTCTGATTTTAAATCTTTCCACCATCACTTTCATCCTGATTCTTGAGCAAAAAGTTGAGAGTTATGAAGGAAGCGGTTGGTAGGGATGGTTACAACACAGATGTAGCTAAGTTATATCTAGTTGCTTGTAAAATCTGTGGCTTTCTGATTAGAGGGAACTGCAGTCAGTCAACAGTGGCAGATGTTATTATTCAGGAAATGCATGTAAAACCTGCAGTTTCATAAACTTAAGTTTAAGAATGTCCTAGATTTTAAGTCTGTCCAGAATTTCCCCAAGGTGATTAGGAGGATAACATTCTACTCCAACTAGATAAAGACAAAAAATGTATCTAAAGCAGTAGCAATCTGCTTGCTACTAATGAAACAGTAATTTGCTACAAATCACCAGGAGCTTTGGCGCTTCAGCCATTACTGCAAATGCAGTAATCGGCATTCATTTCTGAAGCAAGTATTACACTGCCGCCACTAACACCTTCTATGGCAATAGGTCATCCAGTTAAAAAATGTGAACTACACTTGATGTTGTTGTTGTTGTTTGTCTTTCGGCTTTTCCCGGTAAGGGGTCGCCACAGCGGAACCCTGGTCCGCTAATGATTGGCAGTAGATTTTTACGAAATACCGACGTGCTAGCTCAACGCTCAACCTTCAACAAAGGCATGCCCATTTACACACGCATGTCTTTTGAACGCTACCCAACCGCGGGGAGGACATGCAGACTCCACACAGGAGGCACTCCCAAGCCCAGCCGAGAATCTAATGCAAGAACCTCTTGCTGTGAGGTAACAACGCTACCGCAGTACCACCGCGGCATGGTGAACTACACTTGATAAATGGAGTTATTTCTTTAGAAAACACATGCTTCTCTGTTCTCTTATTCCGACATCTCACGTTAATCATTCTAACCATCCCTGATTTTGCAGATCATCAATGACTTTACCTAATGTTTTCTTCCTCTCCTAGCAAATAATTTTGATTTTCTGCTAAACTACTGAGGAGTACGATTAGTCAATAATGTCATAAATTACAGTTTGCACTTGTTCAGGAAATGTACAGTGATGCAAAGCCCACTGTTCTATTAACTATTAGAGACTTAACAGTAATATTTAAAATGGATCCAAGGAGATTTGGGATATATTCACCATCACATTTTCCTGACTCATGAACAAAGAAATTGAAAGCTACACGGGAAAGGTTTGGTACAAACCACCATAACATACAGTACCAAAATTGCAAAGTTCATACTGCATCGTTGTTTAGAGCTAAGAGGGGAGCAGCCACTATAGAGCATTACCATACAGTCTTGCTGAAAAATTATAATTGCTTTTAAGTATTTAACATTAAAAAAGACTACGATTCTGTTACAGGAAGAGATTTTTATTTTACATTTCAACAAGTCACTTCCGCAAACATGTTTTGGAGGTCGAGTAGATGGGAACCAAATCTGTATGGTCTCTGTTTTCTCTTGGGAATGTAAACAATCATGGAAAATGTCAACCACAGTCACAATTCAAGAACGGAGGGTAGGGAAGGGGTGTATCCGATGACATCGCAATGTGGGTGGCCTGACCTGGCCAAACCCAGAGCGGGACGCTCCAGAAGCAAAAACAGTGAATTTGCACACAAAGTAAGCAGAAAAGTGCAGATTCAATTACATGGGGTCCCTGTACTATACTTAAGGGATGCATTGTTGACAAAAAATAAAAACGTGTTCTGAAAGCTGAATCTTTGACACTCTCCCTTTAAACTACGGGTGCAGAAGTGTGTGTTGAACTGTATGTTATGTACTGAGCTTCAAGAATGTAACTAGAGTGTACCTTACTGAAAAGAACAGAAGTGTATATAAAACTATATTAATAGCAGAAGTTGGAACATACATAGTTAACTTGCAAAACTTCAGGAAAATAATGTGTGTTTTACGATGTGCTATAAAAAAAGTTTATGTCTGCTTGCTGCACTGAAACTACGTCTAAAGCTAGAGGTTTTCCTGTTGTCTGGCAACAAAAATAATTACTAGGTTTCAAATATAAAAGTGTTAATTGTTTTACGACTTCCAGTTCTAGGCAAACTTCTGAGAGATAAGTATTTTTCACAGAGAAATGTTAAATTATCCATCTGTTTAGGCAAGGAACTGGAGACAGGTGACAAATAGTGATGTCATCCAGCTGACCCAGCAGTAATGTTTTTTTTATTAATTTGGGAACTCTCTCAGAGATTTGGCATTGTGTATTTGTCTTTGGACCTAGAAACATCCCACTCATCAATACTTCTGCCTGCAGCTTGCTAATAGTAAGTAACTAGGGAAAAGTGATGTCTCTTGGAGATCGACAGGAATACAGTAAGATTAGTGCAGATGTTTTCGGAATTTGAGACTGTCCAGCAATGTTGTTTTAAAATATTTCCTGTGATTCTAAACTCTGTAGTCACTGTGCTGAGTTGTTGAATATTGTGCTGTTTTATTGTTTCATACTAAATATATTTAAACCTTTTAATTTTGTCTGGTTTGTTTAGAGATATTTTAGCTGTTAGAGTACTTGCATATGTAATTTGGTGATGCTGTATAGGCCACTCAAACAGCCTTGCAAGTACTGGTCCCACTTACCATTTGGATAATACTTACACTACACAGTAAGATTGGTCACCCTTTAGAAAGCTGATAAGGGGTTCTGGTGTCAGTGCCAACTACCATACGGTCTGGGTAGAAGGGGGCATAGCTAGTAAACCTTTATCAGCCTTTCCCAGGTGTGGGTTTGTGTATAAATCAAATCTCAGAGTGAGTGAGTGAGTGTCTCAGCTACTTGGGCAGACACACGAAGCTCTGGTTGGACAGAGAGAATGCTGGAAGGACTTGGCTTGGAACCCTGGCTAAGGACTCAACTCTATAGCTGTGCCAGTGGGGAGTCTTCCTGGGTATCTAGAGAAAGAGGAAGAAACCAGCCCCAGACTGACCATGATCTCTGTGTGCTCTTAAGGGAAACTGTACTTTACTGTCTGTGTACTTGTCATTCTCCCAATGTGCATGCCCTTCACTGGTGCTAGTGGTGAGGATTGAGGCTCCTTGATTACTGGGCCAGTGCAAGGGCGTCCCACTTGGTTCAAAACCATACATCCTTCTAAACCATCCCTTATAGTTCTCTCCTAAAATTGGCCTTAATCTATTTTTTCTTCTATCAATTTCCTCATTTTTAACAACCTGTATTAAATCTAAGGGGTATCCCCTTTCTTTGAATAGGGCTTCTAAAAATTCACATTCATCCTCAAAATCAGACGCCATAGAGGTCATGCTACTGGCCCTCATGAATTGTCCCTGGAGAATGTCTCCTTTCTATAAATGCTAGATTTAAACCCCCCTTCAACTTTAGAAATAGCCACATCGAAATAATGTAAAATGTCATGGGAGTACTTATGTGTAAAGTTTAATAAAGTCTGTAGTTTCTCCCAAACAGTTAATAAATTCTTCCAACTTGTCCAAAGAGGCTGTCCAGAAGATACACAAGTCAAAGTATCCATTATATAATACAACAGTTTATATAACTCTATTTGCTAGGTTTGTACAGACTGGAGTTTTTGGTCACTGGATTGCAATGACGGACTGGGAATATAGTTGTGTAGAATGATTTTTTTTTTTGTGGTGAACAAGCAGATGCACGCTGGATAATTTTATAGGTAGTAAGAAGTTGTACATATTAGTTGATGCGGCAGTTCTAACCAATTTAGGCTTTTGAGTGCTATACAGTGGTGGGTTCTGAAAGGGTATGTGCGGCAAATTTAGCATCTTTGTTATAGCATAGTTCTTTTGTATGAATTGTGCCAAAAAATCAATAATAAAGAACTGGAAAACAACAAGAGAACTACAATACAACAAGTGAAAGATTTATTGAATGACTTAAAAGAACAAGAGAGTTGCTCTCTCTCTGCAGGGGGAAAAAGATGAAGCAGAAACTGGTCAGCCTGAGTACAGGTAACTGGGGAAATGGATAGAAAAATAAGACGGAAAGATGCAAGGAAAACATCCTGAAGAATCCAAGAACACTGAAGTATACACCACGGAATAATTAAGCTTACAGTCCAACCCATTGTGGAAAATGCAATTTAAATAGGGGGTGGAAAAGTGGTAAAGAGAGTAAAGAAAAGAGCAGGTTATGCAAAGAAAAGTAAGGGAATGAACAGTGCCTGTCTGTATTACTGATCATGAAATTCTAACTTCTAGTTCTGGGTTGACTCTTTTGTATAACAATGTGTGACTCAGTGTTTGATCTTGGAAAATGTTTAGGATCAACCACCAGTAACAAGTTCAGACTAAACATGATGTGTGACTGAATGTTCTAAGGAAACTTAAGCAAAATTAAAACCAAATAAAAGTTCCCAAAAGGGAAAAACAGTAAGACTGAAAAAGCAAAAAAGACCCAAGCAGCTCCAAGTTACTCCACTTTAATATCACGACACAAGGATGAACAAAAACATCCCACACACTTAGCGCTTTCACCAACATACAATGGCTTCTTCAGAGTTGAATGGGAACACACAACTCGTCCATTTAAAAAGCTTGACATCATCAAAATTATCTTATCAAGTGCTAAAAACAATTAATAATATAATGCCACACTTATCAACTTCCTATTCAAACGAACTTGTAAAAACAAAAACTTTAGAAAAATAGTAATAATAATATTTAACTTTAAAAGCTGTGTTAGTGTTCTCCTTTTTCAAAGTTTATAATAAAATCAGTGTTATTACATGCATAAGTTTAAAAAGACAACATTACTATAACTTAATCCATATACATACGCTAACACTTGGGCTAATAATACAGTGTTAGCTGACAAAGTAAATGTGTTTGAACTAAGTTAACTAAGTTATTGCGCTTGTTTTTAATATTGGCAATAAGGCAACAGTTTCTTTAAGTCCTGGTGGACACGTAGCGTTAAGTCCAACTTGCCATTTGCTTTCTAAATGTTCTACTTTTTGTACCTACTCAGCACAGACTCCACGTGGGCCAGCAGAGTTATACGAGCTACAGAGAGCTGAAAAAGCGACTTTTCTGGATAATAAGTATTTTTTCTGTTGCCTTACACTTCTGAAAAATTAGCGACTGCATTTCGCCTGCTGCTCTGTTACTTTGCAACTGTTTTTTATTGCATTTAACTTAAATCTGCACTTGTAATCATCGTTTGTTACTTGTTATCTGTATTGTAGCATTTCCTCTGTGTTAGCTGTAATAGCTGGTTAATAGCATTTATAAGTGTTGCTGTAAATTGTTTCTGCCTGTCTCTAAAAAGAAAAAAAAAAGAAAAAAATATATTCTCTTGTTTTTCCTACTTTACTAAGTTAGATTGTCCAGCTTCAGAGTTGCTGATTCCTGGGCTTGTTTGTAGTTCCTGAGTACTGTTTCCTTGCCTTATTTGGGGATAGGGAAGTTACCTTGCTTACCAGTGAGAGTGTGAAGCATTGAGCTGCCTTTGGTCCAGATCTGTGAGGTTTCAGCCAGAAACTAGGAGTTTATTGGTCGTTTTGGGCCAGTTTTCCAGCTTTTTCCAGCCCCCTGGTATAATACGCGCGTTAGCGCGATTTAGCGCGGAGTTGCCACTGTTGCACACTAGGGCAGCGCCGGTTAAGCAGGAGTAAACTATTCAGGCTACCTAAAGTCCACTCTTCAATTTTCCCCTTAAAACTACCTTCCTCAAACTATACTACTGATCTAATCAGCGTATCCTATAACTAAAGAGATCATCTCTACTTGACTCCAAGTAGACTATTTTCTATCTGTTTAACCTAGCACTTGATCCTACAGTACTTATTACCTTGATACGGCACTCTTATAGATAGCACCCGAAAAAAGGCAAACCCCCATTTCTCGGTCACCCACGTCCCACGGAATCTAGTTTAAAGTTTTTTTGTCTAGTCCTTCTACCATGTCGAGGGATCAGTTGCTAGTGTCCTCTCCTGCTCAGCTGGTGAACCTGGGAATACTGAGGCAATGTTACAATTGCCTCATGTACACAGACAACCCTCTCCTCCTCCCACAAAACACAAATACATGCGAGAGATGCAACTATACGGCCAAACTGGAGGCTGAGCTCTCTCAACATAGGACTGGCAAGACCAGTCAGGAGGAAAAGGTTACCACACACACCATAGACCCAGTCTCACATAGTACCATCACAACCTCAAATCATACACAAACACACAAAGACATACTCGGAGGCTCTGATCAAAAATCTACCAAAACAGCAGAGGCCACCAAAGCAGACACCCAAACAACCACCACCTCAGAACACAACACCTGAAACACATAGACCTCACAGTCAGAGTGTCAAACAGTCACAGCCCCTAAGGCCAAACACAATGCCAGACACACTAGTCATTGGTGACTCCATAGTCAGACACACTGACGTCCCGCTCACCAGACTGAGTAAAGACAAGGTCACAGTAAGCTGCCTGTCGGGCGCTAGAATCCGCCACATAACGCAAGCACTCAGGTCACTCAACAGCAGGTACAAATACGACTCAGTCATTGTCCACGCTGGTGTAAACGACCTGAGACGTACCTCCTTGGACTACATGAAAAGAGACATTGAAGAGCTCTCTGATTATGTAGCCCAGGCAGGTATGACCCTGACCTTGAGCAGTATCCTACCTTCACCAAGAATGATGCCACAATACAGAGATAAGATGATCAGCTTTAACAATTGGCTTAAAATCTGGTGTCATTCAAAGGGGATCCAATGTCTGTCTGCCTGGGATGACATGCTGGACAAGCCACGCTGCTTCGCAAGGGACAGCTTGCACCTGTCACCCCTGGGATTCCGGATATTGGCAAAGGCTCTTGCCACCCCCATAGTGCCTTTTTAGGCAAGGCTCAAATTCTAAACCTACCACCCTAGAACACAAAAAAGGAAAAAAACTAAGGGTAATGCTGCTCAATGCCAGAAGTCTTAATCTCAAAATGCACGCACTCGAGGCCCTTCTCAGTATGGAGAAAATCGATGTCTGTGCGGTGACAGAAACCTGGTTCAAGGCTCCTGAGAGCACCCCAGCACTATCAGGTTATACCTCATATCCTAGTTATCCTAGATTATTCCTAGTTCCCCTTTATCTCTGTAACTTCTGCTACCCTCTATTTTACTTACTCACTTCTCTATCTTTTACCCCTCCTTTATACCTTCTTCTGTTTATATTACTCAGTTTACTGAGGTTTCAGTTAAATATCTATTCTACTTCCATACTGTCTCTTCATGTCCTTCTCTCTTTCTTATGATGTTTTCTATGCTAAATAAGCTATACTTGTGTTTTGCCTACAAGAACAATGAGTACATTATTGTATAAATGTTAATTCTGAATACAATAAGTTTCATATAATATATGTTTTGTTTTGATGTTTTCTCTTTATTGCATCTTATGTAATTAGTTACTATGTCTTTGTGGAGCTTTTCTCCCCGGGCCTCTGCTGAAAATGGAAATAATTCCAGTTGGACTAGCCCGGTTAACAAATGTAAAATAAAATAAATAAATATCATGCGTTCCGGCCCCAAAATCTGGACAATACCAAGAAAGGAGGGGGGGTATCCATATTCATCAAGGACACCCACACCTCAAGACTGGTGGCAACGCACGATGCATCGGAGACCATCCAGGTGCAATTAACCATAGGCAAGACTGCTCTGCAAATTGTAGCATGTTACAGGCCACCCTCACAAACTCTGGAACCTCACATGGCTTTCCTGAAAACACTAGAGGGGATAAATGTATCACCAAACACCATCATACTAGGTGACTTCAATTACCCTAATATAGACTGGGTACACTACTCAAGCCCAAACACCCTAGCCCAAAAGTTCCTGGAATTCATAAACTCAAATGCCATGGAACAGCTAGTCACCATCCCCACAAGAGGAGAAAACATACTAGATCATCATCACGAACATGGGAGCACTATGTTCAACGCCGGAAGTATACCCCTCACTGGTGAGATCAGATCACAAACTAATCTCGCTGGAGGTCCTCATCCCACCCCCACCTGAAATAAAAAAGACCACAGTAAAGAATTTCTCGAAAGCCGACTTCACACTTCTAAAGACTAGTGTGGTCTCCTTTAAGGCCCCCGAGCCGGTGGAAAACAGTATTCAAGCCGCTGATCACTTACAAATGCCTTCTACCAGCACCTGCAGGACTGCATGGATAAGGCAATCCCAAGCAAAACAAAGACTCTTTGTACCAAAGGCAAGCATCCAGCCTGGTGGACCCCAGCCATAAACAAACTCTACAACAAAAGGAGGAAGCTACTACAAGATAGAGCAAAATCCTTAAAAGGTAAGACACCCTTGATCACTATAAGTAAAAAACTAAGAGCTCTCATAAAATCATCCAAAGCAAATTTTGAGAGAAAAATAGCTAAAGACTCAAAAGACAATCATAAGGCCTTCTTTAGCTATGTCAGAAACCTGGGAGGAAACTCCCAGATATGTTCAGAACTAGTTCAAAATAATGTGAAGATTACTGATCCTACAGACATTGCTAACATACTGGCTGACAGGTTCAGTGCAAACTTCTCCCCTCCCCAAAGGAGAGATATCTATACCAAGCGATTGCAGTCCCCCAAACATCTCCAACACCCAAGTGAAAACTGCTCTCGCCAAAGCAAAAAACACAGCATCCATGGGACCTGATGGTGTCCCCGGCTGTGTGCTCCACGAACTAAACGATGAATTGAACCCACAGCTAGGACAGCTGTTTAATCATAGTCTTACCTCTGGATACATGCCCAGGAAGTGGCGCACTGCAACTGTGGTCCCACTTCACAAAGGCGGTGCCTCCACCGACCCTGGAAATTACCGGCCCATTAGCTTGACAAGCCTTATCTGCAAAGCCATGGAGAGGATCATAATGGACCTCATAAATAAAGACATAGGGAATTTGCAGACTTTGGATCCATCCCAGTTTGGCTTTGTCAAAGGCAGATCATGCCTTCTAAACTTGGTTGACTTTTTCGAAACAGTCACCAAAGCCATTGATGAGGGAAAGGCAGTCCATACAGCCTACCTAGATCTGGCGAAGGCCTTTGATACAATACCCCACTCGGGTATCATTGAAAAACTCATCAGCTTAAACGTTAACCCATACATCACAAGATGGGTTGCAAACTGGCTGAGTGACAGAACCCACAGGGTCAGAGTTGCTGGCGCCATGTCAGACTCAAAGCCTGTCACAAGTGGTGTACCACAGGGCTCAGTCCTGGGCCCACTCTTGTTTGGCATCTACTTTTCCAGTACAAGCAAACACAGGAGGGTTATGGCTGACAAAGTTTGCAGATGACTGCAAACTGGCCATAGTAGAAAACACATCTGACACAGATATCCTACAGAAGGGTCTCACAGAAACGGATAACTGGTGCCAGAGCCATGGCCTAAAGTTAAATGCCAAAAAATACATAGTCATACCCTTCGGGAAAAACAAGGTTACCCCTAGCTACCAAATGGGTGGCAATCCACTGAGCACAGAAGAAGTTATCAGGGACCTAGGGACACAGGTTGATAGTAGTCTGTCATTCGACACCCATGTAGCCAAATTAGTTAGGAAGACCTTCTACATTGCCCACCTTATCATGAAGGGTTTCTCGTCTAGATCAAGGGAGGTCATAGTCTCCCTGTACTCATCACTCATCAGACCAATGATTGAGTATAATGCCCCATTCGGAATGTATCTGACCCGACACTTGCAGCAGCTTGAGAGGCCACAAAAGTTCCTCACCAAAAGGATAAAGGGTCTCAAACATCTGTCCTATGCTGCCCGACTGAAAGAACTCCAGCTCTACTCAGTCGCTTACCGCCTGCTCAGAGGTGACCTTTGCCTAACATACAAGGCCATGTCAAACCCAGATTTGATGAATATGCTTCACCTCAAAAAATCTAGATCCATCAGAGCCACAAGGGCAGGAGACTTAAACCTGGACACGGCTATTAATAGGACATGTTGGAGGGATAAATTCATCACCCAAAGACTCCCTATGCTGTGGAACAAAATCCCGGTATATGTGAGGCAGAGCACCTCACTGGCCTTGTTCAAGAAAAATCTTGACCAATGGATGGGAGATCGCAGATATACCCCAGGGATCACCTCAGTGTCACTGCTCGACAGAGGCACAGCAAAATAATGGGTATAGTTCCCCATACTAAAGGGGTGGCGTAAGCCACAAAACTATGGGCTAGGCTTGTAAATGCCCTCGGGCAGATAGCCTAGTATGAACCTATGAACTTAGAATCACTACCTCTCTCACTTGGAATTACCCTATTTATAACAAAAAAACAGTTTTTAAATTTGTACATAAAGTACTGTGTTTGTAAAGTGCATTGTGCTGGTTTTTGATTCTGATTGCTCTTACATGTTCAGCAGTCCTGTCCTTTAGTTTCCGTGTGGTAATTCCCACATAGTAACTTTTGCAGCTGATACATGTTGCCACATATATTAGCTTTGTGGTGTTACAACTGCATCTACCAGGACTGGTAAACTTCTGTCGTACCCCGTAACAGAAACACAGGGTCAGTCGTTCATAAATTTACAAAATTTGCATGCACTTCACTTTTACATTAAAGACACCAGTTTGTTTTCTTTTTTGATGCTTCCAAAATATTCTTTAGGTTTTTAAGCAATTATAGGTTTAGACCCTAAAACCATTTTACTTTGTTCATTAAGACCTATCCTCCAAGCATTGTTAATAACTGTACGCAATGACAGGGCAACATGGTTATATCTCAAAACCATTGTACTACCATGGTCCACAATTTTTGCAGTAGAAAATGCGTTAGTATGTTGGGGCTCTGAACACAAAATAGGTTGAAAAGCAGTTTCTCTCAGAGATTATTTCATTACTCACTTTTAACATCAGCTTTAGGGGATAGCCTCTATCTAAAAACATTCCCAACTTAAAAAGATCTTCCTTGAAAGTGTTGTCACTAACCAATCTTACCAGCCTAACCATCTGTCCCTTAATTATTCCTTTCTTTCCTCAGATTATGTGGATGGCAACTATTGTAATGTAGTAATGCATTGGAAAAAAGTTTTTTTTCCTATATATGCTACTACTTAATGTACCGGCATCATTTTTCAAATGAATATCCAGATAGTCTATTTCACTCTCATGCCATGTACTAGTAAACTTTAAAAATGAAGTTGTACCATTTAAATATTCCACAAAAGTATTTGTTTCATAACTATCTCCATCCCACAAAATCAGAATATCATCCAAGAATCTAGAATACAGTAAGATCTTGGATGTATAATGGGACTGAAAAATATAAGTTCTCTCCCAGTTCAGTAATACTAAGTTAGTGAAAACAGGGGTACATATAGCCCCCATCGCTACTTGAGGTTTAGTGGCAAGTCTCACCTTCGAAACTAAGAAAATTATTAAGACCGACCAATTCCATTAGGTCCACCAATACATTTATTCTGGTTTTATCAAGCCCATGTTCTCTCAATAAGCTTTCTTGAAAGAAAGCTAATCCCTCTTTATGTGGTATTATGGAGAATAAGTTGATGACATCTACAGTAAGAAATGAAAAAGTACCAGTGGTCCTCTAAACAATGCCACGAGTCTTTAAGAATATGTGGTATACCCTCTATTAATTTCTTAGTCTTTTGATCCACAAATGCTGCTAGAGGCTCGGTTTTTGAACTTCTCGCTACCACAGTCTAAATGGTGGGTTACTTAAGCATTTGTGGATCTTGGGCATACCAAAGATCACAGGCGTAATGGGATGTTTGACCGAAAGGTATTTCAAGGGAACACTCAAGAGGAATTATAAGCATCCAACAAGTACAAATCAATCTTAGCATATGCCACAATTTTATTTTTTGTCACCCTGCTGTAAATTAGACAATCACTCAATATCTCATGCATTTTAAATACATAATCATAATGTGACATAACCACAACGCCCCCGCCCTTGTCTGGCTTCATAATACGTATGTTGTCAAGTGCCAGATCATGTAAAATCTTTCTCTCATCCTTACTTAGGTTGTCATTTGCTTTCTTAGAATTTTAAAATATTTTTCTTATTTCATTTTCACACAATTTTTCAAACAATACTACATCCATATTGTCGAGAGGTATAAATAGACTTTCTCTGTAATCCAGTGTTAACTCTATTATCATTTTGACCAGAAAAAAAATAATCTTATATTTAGTTGTCTTGTAAATAGTTTCAAATTAATGAAAACATCTGCCACATCTAACTGAAAATTAGGTATAAAGATAATGCCTTTACTAAAACTGTGGTGATGTTCATTCAAATTCAAAACACTAAGTATAAATAGTAAAACTGTCTCTACTAAACAATTCACAAGTTGCTGTAACATTAAATGAAGTGTCATTACTTGCAATGGAACCACTATCATTAAGAACAAAAGTCTCAAAAACCCATGTGTTTAATTCGTTTTACACCCTTGGCACCTGTTGTGGTTGAAATTGTTGTAATGTGTCCTGTTGTAATAGGTGTCCATACTCTACTGGTAATACTGTGGTGGGCCTCCTTTCCCCCATTTTTTTAATTGTTCCAACCTCCTCGGTTCGGACCTCCTGGTTAAAAAACGCTCTTAATTATAATGTCTGTCTTCTCTGTCACAGTTTGTCAGTCAATTGACCAGTATTTTCCTTGCTAGCACCAAACACATTCACATAGTATGCCCAGCCACTTGTAATTGTTAGTATCTCTAACAACTTTCTTTCTTTTAGTATTAATATTATTCTTAACGAACGACTCCAAATCTGTAAGAGTTTGGTTATACTTGTTTAAATATTGAGGAAATAAATAGTTAACAATGCTCTGGTTCAAAGTGTTAATTTCCTTTTCTAAGATGACTGAAGGTAAAAATACTAAGTAACCAATCTCTCCAACAGCAAACGCAGTCCCCGGACTTGAACAGTAGAATACACCAACACAGGACTTCCAAAAATATTGTCGAAGGCTTAAATTTAATTCAAAACACGAAACACGATACAAAGAGCTCTTACTACTTCAGGTTTAGCGCTTTCATCTGAATTTACCAGACTTCATCAGAACCAATTACCTCATTAATTATCCACATTTTATACCATTTTTGGTGCCAAAGCAATTTAAAACACAATTTTAATTTTTTTTATAATAATATATAATAAATAAAATGATTTGTATGCGGAATTATTAATACAATATTTAACTATACAAAACTTAAAACAAAAATAACAATATTAAAAATTCATAAAATGCATACTATTTACCATTTGCCAGGTTTTACAGGATTACTCAAACTGATAATGTAACTATACTAAAACTAATGTTATGATGCTTCCACCAAAATGATGGAAGCATCTAGCTTAACATTAAGAATGGTTTTATGCTTATACTTTCGTTTAATCCTGGATAAGTAGTGGCATCATAACTAATCTGCCATTTACTCTCCATCAATGCCAATTTTACTTTCCAATTACCAGCACCCTCTGCCATATTAATAGAATCAATAATAGCAAAACTAAAAGTATGCTCATTCCCCTTCTCAATAGTGTGTTTACTCAATGTATTATTAGTATCATTTTTTAATCTTGTATAGATGTTCATATATGCGCGTTTTAAATTTTCTCTCTGTTTTGCCTATGTAATAGGCCGAACAGTTAGAACATGTAGCAATGTACACCATGCGTTGAGTGTTACAATTGCCTGCCCTACAATGTATTGTAGATCTAATCACATTGTTCAATTTTATAACCTTACAATCATTAATGAATTTACATTGTCTACATGTTCCACATTTTGTGGTACCAATTTTATCATAACTGCATTTTTTTTATTTTTACTTGTTCGAGCATACTCTTCAAGTTTTGTCCTGTTTTAAACACACTAATGGGGTGACTACCTAAAATAGAACCAATAGTGTCAGAACTAGATATGATATCCCAATGCTTCCTAAGAATTTCTTTAACCATATTTGTATATGGGTTAAACTTTATAACACATACCTTCCTCTTATATTCTCATCCTTTCTAATATCTATCCAAGTTTTGCCCAATAAGGGCAAATATTTGTTTCCCCATTGTTCTTTAACATACTTAACCACTTCATCTAACATACCTTTAGGGTATCCTCTATCCTTGAATAAATTATACACTTCTTCCACCTCTTGTATCATAATCTCTCTAGTGGAGGACATACGGGCGGCTCTTATACATTGCCCCTTCACCACGTTCCTAAAAATGTGGGGTGGGTGACAGCTTTCATACGGAATATAATCGTTTGAAAAAGTCGATTTTCTGTATAATTTGGAAATAAAACCTACTCCCGAATTGCTGATAAATATATCTAAATAGGAGATACCTGCTGTATCCATTTGATAGGTAAATTTCAAAAAATCTGTCGTACTATTAATATAAGAAATGAAATTCGGTATAATCTCCTTGGGACCCTTCCAAATAATAAACAAATCATCCAAAAACCGAGTGTACAAACTTATATATTTGTAATATTCACTGTTGAATACATATGTATTTTCCCACTCCAACATTACCAAATTGGCAAAAATTGGGGCACACGAGGCCCCCATTGCCACTCCTTTAGTCTGTCGAAAGTGTTCTCCTAGAAAATAGATGTAATTATGATCCAGTACAAGTCCCATCATATCAAGTATGAGACAAATTTTATCCCAACTATATCCTGAATACTCTCAAACTATTACAAAAATATTCTAACCCAATATTTATGGGTATGCAAGAAAATAAATCTTGTACATCTATGGTTAAAAACACAAGTTCTGCATCCCATACATCCATAGTGAGTTTGCTGAGAAAGTTCCAGGAATCTTTGGTAAGGTGTGGAACTTTAGTATACACCTGTTTAGTCCACTGATCAATAGTTACACCTAAATTATAGGTTTTGGATCTTGACCCTGATATAATCGGTCTGAAGGGAGGGTTATCCAAACTTTTATGTATTTTGGGGATGCCCACAATATTTGCCATTTTGGGATATTCTGTTCTCAAAAAATCATATAATTCACTACTTATATGATTATCTAGGAGGTATTCCTCTATTGCTAAATCTATTCTTCTATACCCAATATTAATTTGGTTAAGGGATACCTCTTCATAGTTACCGGACTCAAATAGAATTTTGTGTATAGCTGTTTGGTATTGATGGATTGAATTTATGAATTTTTAATATTGTTATTTTTGTTTTAAGTTTTGTATAGTTAAATATTGTATTAATTCAGCATACAAATCATTTTATTATTTATTATATATTATAAAACATTTTTTAAATTTATGTGTTTTAAATTGCTTTGGCGCCAAAAATGGTATAAAATGTGGATAATTAATGAGGCAATTGTTTCTGATGAAGTTTGGTAAATTCAGATGAAAGCGCTAAACCTGAAGTAGTAAGAGCTCTTTGTATCGCGTTTCGAATTAAATTTAAGCCTTTGACAATATTTTTGGAAGTCCTGTGTTGGTGTATTCTACTGTTAAAGTCCAGGGACTGTGTTTGCATTGGTGTATTCTACTGTTCGAGTCCGGGGACTGTGTTTGCTGTTGGAGAGATTGGTTACTTAGTATCTTTACCTTCAGTAGTTGTATCATGGCTGAAACAGTACCTATTGTGGCTTCACTGAACAGGGACGAATACATGGTGCTGCGCACAGAAGTTACGGCATTACAAACCGACATAAGCAGACTGCTGCAGTTAGTAGGTCAACTAACGGAGACTGTACGTTTAAGCGGTGATACCGCAAAGGAACAGACTTCAGTAAGGTTGGAAGCAGCTTCTACTGTTCCGGTAGAGGTGGCCAACACTAACAGTGATGATGAAATACCTAATGGCCAAATGGAAGCGACTACACCGAGTCCTAGGATTAATATGGTTTCAAAAGAAGGAAATGTGGATCTATCGTGTGATGCTGACTTTACATTTGACTTTAGTTTGTTTCACACAAAAGAAAACATTCAGAAGGGAGCGCGACCTAAGCATCGAGAGCAATTACGGACATATTCGGCCATTACTAGTAAAGGAGTGGACTTTAAAAGAGGTATTGGTCCTAAAGACATTATATCTAGTCCGAGTAATGGCAGTAATAGAACTGTTTTAAAAAAATGTGAACAAAAATATGGGTGCTAAATATACCAATGCATTGAATTAATTTTTAGCTGAAGAGTATGATTTTACTGGCAACATTGACTATAAAAATAAAAATAAAAATGTATATATAAATGCATACAACAGACATGTATCTAGTATATCTGTGGATAATATAAAATCTAAGATTTACTCATTGGGAAAAAAACTTGTTCATTTGAGAAGTGCCAAAATGGATAATGCATATTTAGAGAAATGCTTAAAGCTGCATGTTGTACCAAAGGGGTTGCGTTTTTTTAAGTTGCCCTTGGGTATTGATTACAGTAGTGCAGTAGTACAAGAATTTAATAATATGTTTGATGAATTTGGATTCGTATATATGAAATCATTAATGAAACTTCATGATGAAAAAATAGCCATATTACTAAATGAAGTTGAAGTATTAAATGAAGACATTGTTCAGGATGATAATTTTGTACAATGGCATGAATTCTATACTAAACAATTTCAATTGGCGAATAGAGTATATAGTACTTATAACAGGAAAATGAATAAGATAGAAAGAGATCTTGAGTCCTATAAAAGTGATAGAGCTTATATATGGCCACAAAACCATGGTGAAACTGATAATGCTTTTGATGTACAACAATTTAAAGGAAGAGGTAGAAGTAATAAACACAATGGAGAAACAAACTTTCAAGGGGGGAGGTATTATCCGGCCCCGAAACAATATCAAAGGAGATAGAAAATAAGGGCTCCAACAATTAATTCATGTTGATACCTTTTGGTTAGTAAAAAATTTTTTGAATCATCTGGTGGACAAGTGACTGCTGAACCATATAGGTGCACTGATATAGATGTACATTCTCATGTAAATCATAATATGGAGGAAGATATAAGTAATGGGTCATGCAGCACTTTCAAACCCAGTGTATATTCGTACCATGGATTCAAGGTATACAATTATACCGACATCACCATCAAACAGGAACTTTTTTCCTTATTTAGTAAAGGAATGAAGTTCATTCCTACGGTAAAATTTGGTTTGTTTGATGTGATTAAGGAAATTAAATTATATTGTCGTAGGTTAAATTTAGCGATACAATTTAATGACAATGCTAATTTACATACAAGTAGTAAATCTAGACTTGTTAAGAAAAGCACCTATATTCCTAATATGAACCCACAGGTAGCAGCATATGAAACGTTGGTGTGTAGAGATACATACACGTTATATAAAAATATTAAATTTAATGTTAATCAATCCAAGAACTTGAGTGATAATTTAACTAGGAAGGAAAGAAACTTTTTAGAAGAATTGGTTATGAATAAAGATATTAGGATAATGAAGCCCGATAAGGGTGGGGGCATTGTTATTTTGGATACCCATCAATACCAAACAGCTATACACAAAATTCTATTTGAGTCAGGTAACTATGAAGAGGTATCCCTTAACCAAATTAATATTGGGTCTAGAAGAATAGATTTAGCAATAGAGGAATACCTCCTAGATAATCGTATAAGTAGTGAATTATATGATTTTTTTGAGAACAGAATATCCCAAAATGGCAAATATTGTGGGCATCCCCAAAATACATAAAAGTTTGGATAACCCTCCCTTCAGACCGATTATATCAGGGTCAAGATCCAAAACCTATAATTTAGGTGTAACTATTGATCAGTGGACTAAACAGGTGTATACTAAAGTTCCACACCTTACCAAAGATTCCTGGAACTTTCTCAGTAAACTCACTATGGATGTATGGGATGCAGAACTTGTGTTTTTAACCATAGATGTACAAGATTTATTTTCTTGCATACCCATAAATATTGGGTTAGAATATTTTTGTAATAGTTTGAGAAAGTATTCAGGATATAGTTGAGATAAAGATTTGTCTCATACATGACATGATGGGACTTATGCTGGATCATAATTACATCTATTTTCTAGGAGAACACTTTCGACAGACTAAAGGAGTGGCAATGGGGGCCTCGTGTGCCCCAATTTTTGCCAATTTAGTAATGTTGGAGTGGGAAAATACGTATGTATTCAACAGTGAATATTACAAATATATAAGTTTGTACACTCGGTTTTTGGAGGATTTGTTTATTATTTGGAAGGGTCCCAAGGAGATTATACCGAATTTCATTTCTTATATTAATAGTACGACAGATTGTTTGAAATTTACCTATCAAATGGATACAGCAGGTATTCTCCTATTTAGATACATTTATCAGCAATTTGGGAGTAGGTTTTACTTCCAAATTATACAGAAAATCGGCTTTTTCAAACGATTATAATCAGTATGAAAGCTGTCACCCACCCCACATTTTTAGGAACGTGGTGAAGGGGCAATGTATAAGAGCCGCCCGTATGTCCTCCACTAGAGAGATTATGATACAAGAGGTGGAAGAAGTGTATAATTTATTCAAGGATAGAGGATACCCTAAAGGTATGTTAGATGAAGTGGTTAAGTATGTTAAAGAACAATGGGGAAACAAATATTTGCCCTTATTGGGTAAAACTTGGATAGATAATAGAAAGGATGAGAATATAAGAGATAGGAAGGTATGTGTTAAAGTTTAGGAAGCATTGGGATATCATATCTAGTTCTGACACTATTGGTTCTATTTTAGGCAGTCACCCCATTAGTGTGTTTAAAACAGGACAAAACTTGAAGAGGATGCTCGAACAAGTAAAAATAAAAAAAATGCAGTTATGATAAAATTGGTACCACAAAATGTGGAACATGTAGACAATGTAAATTCATTAATGATTGTAAGGTTATAAAATTGAATAATGTGATTAGATCTACAATACATTGTAGGGCAGGCAATTGTAACACTCAACGCGTGGTGTACATTGCTACATGTTCTAACTGTTCGGCCTATTACATAGGCAAAAGAGAGAGAAAATTTAAAACACGCATATATGAACATCTATACAAGATTAAAAAATGTGATACTAATAATGCATTGAGTAAACACACTATTGAGAAGGGGAATGAGCATACTTTTAGTTTTGCTATTATTGATTCTATTGATATGGCAGAGGGTGCTGGTAATTGGAAAGTAAAATTGGCATTGATGGAGAGTAAATGGCAGATTAGTTATGATGCCACTACTTATCCAGGATTAAACGATAGTATAAGCATAAAACCATTCTTAATGTTAAGCTAGATGCTTCCATCATTTTGGTGGAAGCATCATAACATTAGTTTTAGTATAGTTACATTATCAGTTTGAGTAATCCTGTAAAACCTAGCAAATGGTAAATAGTATGCATTTTATGAATTTTTAATAGTTATTTTTGTTTTAAGTTTTGTATAGTTAAATATGGTATTAATAATTCAGCATACAAATCATTTTATTATTTATTATATATTATAAAAAAAATTTAAAATTTATGTGTTTTAAATTGCTTTGGCGCCAAAAATGGTATAAAATGTGGATAATTAATGAGGTAATTGGTTCTGATGAAGTCTGGTAAATTCAGATGAAAGCGCTAAACCTGAAGTAGTAAGAGCTTTTTGTATCGTGTTTCGAATTAAATTTAAGCCTTAGACAATACTTTTCTAAAATGGCCAACTTACTTGTGTTTTTTCGAAGTACAATGTCCAGCATCTCTAACCCAGTTCTGTCAAATAAGTCCACTAACTCACGAAATGCAGTAGAGCCGGGTTATATTCCCATGGGTAGTTTCCAAACTCGATTTATTAAGAAAAGCGTTGTCAAGTTGTAAACCCAGGTACTTTTTTGCAAACTTTCTCAAATGCTTCAATCTGTTTTTTTTTAAGAGTTAAGTCTGTCATCAACAGTTTCTTTTTCCATGATCCAATCTGAAAAGCAGTCTTCTGGTAGGCGTAACCACTCAGTAAGATCACACCTCTCACAAGGTCTGGGTTGACTCGCCCGTTCGGCGCTAGTTTCGAAGTCAATCATAGGTGTATGCAATATAAAAAGTTCAGCCTGCGTACTAGTTATTGTGGCTGAAGTAGATGGCATCACATTGGCTGTAGGTTCTTTGATTAATAAAGCAGTGAGCTTTTAAACCAAAACAGTCAATTCTGCTAGTAATGCTTCCATAATGTTCACGACAATAAAAATGCTGTTACTGAATGCTGGGTCATAAACGAAAACCAAACAAGTTCCCAACAGGGAAATAAAACAATAACAGACTGAAAAAGCAAAAAAAGACCCAAGCAGCTCCAAGTTACTCCACTTTGTTATCACGACACAAGGATGAAGAACAAAAAAATCCCACACACTTGGCGCTTTCATCAATATACAGTGGCTTCTTCAGAGTTGAATGGGAACACACAACTCATCCATTTAAAAAGCTTGACATCATCAAAACTTAACCTATCATGTACTAGAAGCAATTAATAATATAATGCCACACCTATCAGCTTCCTATACACAAATTACCTTGTTATGAAGCAAATAGGTTTGTGGAATATTTAAACAACACAACCTCATTTTTAAAGTTTACTAATACATGGCATGAGAGTGAAATAGACCATCTGGACATTCATTTGAAAAATGATGCCAGTACATTAAGTAGTAGCATATATAGGAAAAAAATGTTTCCAGTGCATTACTACATAACAATAGTTGCCATCCACATCAGAGGAAAGGCATAATTAAGGGACAGATGATCTGTTAGGCTGTCAAGACTGGTTAGTGACAACAACACTTAGGAAGAACTTATGTTGGTAGGAATGTTTTTAGATAGAGGCTATCCCCTAAAGCTGGTGTTGAAAGTGAGAAATGAAATAATTTCCAAGAGAGAAACGTTTTTTCAGCCTATTTTATGTTCAGATCCCCAACATACTAAACGCATTTTCTACTGCAAAAATTGTGGACCACGGTAGTACAATGAGATATATCCATGTTGCCCCATCATTGCACAGTTATTAACAATGCTTGGGAGGATAGGTCCTAATGAACAAAGTAAAATGGTTTTGGGATCTAAACCTATAATTACCTATGGCAGAGGCAAAAACCTAAAAAATATTTTGGAAGCATCAAAAAAAAAAAAAAAAAAAAAAAGCAGGTGTCTAATGTACAATTGTGGTGCATGCAAATTTTATAAATTTATCAACGACGTAACCTAGGTTTCTGTTACGGGGTATGACAGAAGTTTACCCTGTCCTGGTAGATGCAGTTAGTTGTAACACCACAATGCTAATATATGTGGCAACATGTATAAGCTGCAAAAGTTACTATGTGGAAATGACCACACAGAAACTAAAGGACATGACTGCTGAACATGTAAGAGCAATCAGAATCAAAAACCAGCACAATGCACTTTACACACAGTACTTTTATGTACAAATTTAAAAAAAAAATTTGTTACAGATAGGCTAATGCCAAGTGAGAGAGGTGGTGATTCTAAAAGTAGAAAATTTAGAAATCAAATGGAAACTTAAGACTTAATGCTACGTGTCCACAACTTTGTGATTATTAGTTCAAACACATTTACTTTGTCAACAGTAACACTATTATTAGCCCAAGTGTTAGCGTATGTATATGGATTAAGTTATAGTAATGTTGTCTTTTTAAACTTACGCATTTAATGACACCGATTTTATTACAAACTTTGAAAAAGAACACTAACACAGCTTTTAAAGCTAATTATTATTATTACTATTTTTCTAAAGTTTTTGTTTTTACAAGGTCATTTGTGTATAGGAAGTTGATAGGTGTGGCATTATATTAACTGTTTTTAGTACACGACAGGTTAAATTTTGATGATGTCAAGCTTTTTAAACGGATGAGTTGTGTGTTCCCATTCAACTCTGAAGAAGCCATTGTATATTGGTGAAAGCGCTAAGTGTGTGGGATTTTTTTTGTTCATCATCCTGGTGTCGTAATATTAAAGTGGAGTATCTTGGAGCTGCTTGGGTCTTTTTTTTGCTTTTTCAGTAAGCAAAATTAAAGCTCGCTGGCGAAAAAAATACTGAATCTGATGAAACAAAAATAAAAGGCTCAGAAGAAAATTGAAATACCAAAACAACAAACAAGCAAAGGACAGCTAACTGAATAAAAAAGTTGATTAGGCACTTTTCCAGGATACCACTGATGAGACGGATAAAGTTTATAGCAAGATATTATCATTGACAAAACAAGCTCAGTTTCACATAGCATTCAATGAATTTATTACAGAATGTATTTTTTATCACTTGATACATAGAGCTGAAAGGCCTAAGGACAAGGACACTCTGGAAAACTCTTTGTTTTAAGATAGAGTATGGGACAGTGACTGTGTTGATATGCTGTAATGGGTGGGAGCCAATTTCCAGTTCAAACTTGCTCCCCTGACTCTAGGAAAAACACAGTCTTGCTGACTACTGCATCTGCTGTATCAGTTAACTAAGAACCAGTGCCATAAAAGAGGCAAAAAGAAATTGAAAGAATTAGAAAACCACCTTTGCACATGACCTACTAAATAATGAATATAATGCCACTGGTTACAAACCTAAGCATAAATGGGACTGGATGTGACATTGAATAACTTACCTTATCAATGGACTGACTGCAGCCATTCAAATACTACTTTACCTCAGTAGCTTACTAAATAGCACTCTGCTACAAAAGGGGTGACTTGTTATTTTAATGTACTGTATAATGGAAGCAGTTCCATAAAAGCAAGCCCATGTACTACATATAGTAATGATATATACAATGACTATATGTATGTGCACTGCTCAAGTCTATGCTCAGCAACAATGTGGCTTCAGGTCATGACCTTTGTCTCCATCAGTTGGGATATACATCACCATAACAGCAGGGACTGATGCAAAGATGCCAGCACAGGCTGGATCAAAAGGCCAATACTGACTTAAGCAGGAATCAGAAACAAAATTAAGCAGGAATATTTAAGCAGGAATATTTATTTATTTATTTTATTTGAAGTTTGGTTGCCAGAATGGTCCATTGGGCCGAATGAGCCCGTTTTCAATGGAGTCCTGGGGAGAAAAGCTCCAAGGATACAATAAAAAACAGTGAAATACAATATATAAAAACATAGTAAAATGCAAGGAGAGTACATTTAAGCCAAAGTAAATTAAAGCAGAAATAGAAGGTAAAGCATAACAATATGTAACAATTCACATTAGTTAAAAAAAAAAAAAAAAAAAAAAAAAAAAAAATTTTGTTTTGTAAAGTCACTATAATCACCAAGATAGATATTTAGATTAAGACAATAGTGTGAAGGTGTGTACACAGAATTAAATGTAAGTGTTTATTTACTGTATGTAAGTTCCTGTAGAGGTGATCTGATTATTGGCTAAGAGATAAGATAGTGGCTGGGAATATGCTAAACAGGCAGCTGGAATTGCACATAAGTGCAATACTTATGCCCAAAACTGGTTGGAATGAGATGCCTGATGGTCTCTGCCAATAAACTGCAGGCAATCAACCCCACTCTTCAACCTGTGAAGGTGAGGAAGTTATGCCCTTTGTTCTGTTCCCCAAAAACAGAAAGTTAAACCCAAGCAGGTGTGGCATGACCCAAGATTCCTGCTTTGTCAAGTGTGCTTCTGACACCAAGACTGATGTCTTCCTTCTGTGAGATATGGTCTTTTCAGTGTTGCAGTCCTGTGTGAAAAATTACCATCCTAAAACCAGCTGGACAATGTTTTGAGGGGTTCTGCTTAAGAAAATTGCATCTGGAAGAAAGTGAACCACAAATATTTGTTACAATATCTATAGCATTTGTCTGGACAGCCAGGAGGAGCAAGAACTAGCCCAAGTATTTTAAGCACAGACACAACAACATATGCTCTGACTTCTATGGGACTTCATAATCTCCTAACAAGACAGCCATACATAAATTAACCCAAGCTTAAAGACCAACACCCAATAAGACAATGTAAGGCTAGACTTAGGATCCTCACAGACAAATAGCTTAGCTTTACATTCCCATGTTAGTCTTCAAGTCGGATGAAATAATTAAATAATCCATTTTAATACAAAGTTACAACTAACAATTACCTGCTGGTCCCACTCAGCCATGTTAGGTGCCATTTCAGCAGCTGCAAAATCAAATGCAACCTTCTGAAACTCCTTCTGTTCATCTGCGAGGCCAATCGATGCTGCAAAAAAATAAATAAATAAATGGGGGGGGCCCAGATAAAATCCAATTTTTCTGCAAAGCATAAACCCAGCCTATGACAGAGCAAAGGCTCACTATATAAAATCTGAAGAGAAAATGTCCACAGGAAAAAAGGCATCATCTGTCTCCAACTTTATTAAACATGTCACCCTCTTCCCAATAGTCATCTGCATTAATAAAGAAGTTATGCCATGAAAAAAGTGCTGTATTACATGCAAACGTCTTTCTCTAGAGAGGTGGTGCCATATAGTCTGCAGCACCAAACTCCCTTGGAGGGCATCAGATAAAAGCTACAGAGGCAGGTTTGCAGTCTTCATGCAATACATTCTAAAGTACAGGTGTCTGGAACTTAATCCAAGTATCAATCAGGTATGGTATTTTTAAACAGAAGGCCTCATTTAGGAGATCCCTTAAGTGCCACCTAATAGGAGGTGGTATCCAAACCAAAGGTGAAAGGCACAATACCAAAAGTATGTACACAGTAAAATACATAACAGTTTTACTATATTAGCCTCTTACGTTGTGTGCCATTTTATCTTGTACAATGCTTACCGATTCAAGTACTCAAAGTATATTTTAAACATTGTAAGTTGAAACCGCAGCCTAATAAAAATTTGATTTATGAGATAATATAAACTACTAAAAAGAAAAGCCGTAGAACATATTACAATACATTCATTACATTTTCTTCATGCCAGAACTAAGTCACCTTCAGAAACTGACAGCTTGGGCAGCTTTTCTACAGGATTATGCTCCCAATTTTTCCTCATTTTGTAGTTTGTTGAAAGATTATTTCATCTAACTACATACTGTATTCTTGCAATTTTATCTCTGGTGAGAGTCTGTGCAAGAATACTGGATGAACCTAACATTTCTAAAACCCATATTATTGGACTCCTAATGCTGCCATTTTGACCCACTCAAAATTAGCTTAACAATTGTCATTTGTAACCAGATCTGTATTGTTCTGCCTAACTCCTCATTTGTTACAGGTTCATAGGCAAGTACAAGGCTTGCTGTCCTTGAGTGCCATTTTAAACCTAGCCAGTTTCCCTTTTTGTGTTCAAATTACACTACCTCATGTGGTTGGAGATTGGTCTTAACCATATCTTGGTCGATAACTTCTGACTCCAGAAACTGCATTAGTCTGACTAGTCTCCTATGCAAAGCCATGGAACAGATCACGGAAATGATGAACAATGACATAGGCAATCTTCAGACACTGGATACAACCCAATTTAACTTTGTCAGAGGAGGTACATGCCCACCAAACATGGGTGGACTTCTTTGACAAGGTCACCAAGGTAATGAATTAGAGGAAAGCGGTGCATACTGCTTACATGGACCAGCTAAGGTGCTCAATACAATAGCCCACTTGGGTATAGTTGACAAACTCACTGAACTGGGCATAAACCCCTACATTACTCACTGTATTGCCAGCTGCCTCACAGGCAGGACCCAGGAAGTCAGGATAGGCGATACCAACTCCACTAAGACTGATCACCAGTGGTGTACCTCAAGGCTCAGTGGTGGGACTGCTCCTATTTGGCATCTACTTCTCGGAAATGCAGGCTGATGTCAACGGCCTTTGGCTGACCAAGTTCACAGATGACTGCAAATTGGGAGCCATCATAAAAATTCCCCCCATGCCGCAAAAATCTTACAAAAAGGGTCTAATAAAGACAAATGACTGGTGCCAAAGTCACAGACTAAAAAACTCAATGCCAAGAAATGCACTACAGTGCCTTTTGGGAAAACTGCCAACCAAGCTAATTACTCCACTGATAAGACATCTCTTAAGAGTTGACCCAGCAGTAAGGGATCTGGGAATATATGTCGACAGTAATCTGCCTTCTGACCAACATGTGGTCAAGGTAATAAGAAAACCATTCCATGTCACCAACTTATAAGTAAGGGCATGGCATACAGGTACAAGGAAGTCATAGTGCCACTTCATTCAGCCCTTATCAGACCCATCATTGGGTATAATGCACCCTTCAGCATGTACCTGACCAAACATATGCAACAGTTGGAACACCCACAAAGGTTCCTTACCAGCAAAATCCAGGGTATAAACCCATTGTCCTATACAAATCACCTTAAAGCCATGTTTCGATGCTCAGTCTCCCACAGGTTACCGAGAGGTGATCTATGCCTTGTATACAAGGCATACTCATATCAAACTCTGATGTACATTTACACATACACAAAATGAACAGCATCAGAATCACTAGATCCAAGGACTTAAACTTTGCTTGTGACATAAATAAGATAAGTTAGTCAGACAGATGTGTGCCTTGCAAGATCCCCATCCATGTGAAGTTCATCCCTAACCATTTTAAGTATAACATTGACTAATGTGTGGGAAATCAGAAATTCACACCAGGTCTGGCCCCATGTCTCTGACAAACTAACATACCCCACACACACACACACACACACACACACACACACACACACACACACACACACACACAC